>NW_016958311.1:0-379 GCF_001483705.2 Eufriesea mexicana
AAGTCGAAGCCACTGAAACCTATCCCAAACCAGAAGAACATAACCAATCATAACGTAACCGAAACTAAAGTGTCGAAACCACAATTGCTTAAGTCCCCAAAGCCAAACAGGGCATACAAGAGCACAGGAGAGCGCTGAGGTCCACCGAATAGCAGTGTACAGCAAAAGAGTTGTAGCTACCCCAACCACACTTATCCTAACCCATCCTGGCGGAACGCAACATGACAAAACATGACGTGCCGAGGCCTCTATTACTGTCCTCCCCAGAGCCAAGCCGAAATATTAGAGCAGTGCAGTGCGCTGAAATCCACCTAACAGCAGACTATAGCACTACAGTCGAACCTACCCTCTCCAAACCGTAGCATAACCAAACGCGACG
>NW_016958312.1:0-423 GCF_001483705.2 Eufriesea mexicana
GTTCAGTCAGGTTATATTTGGCTATGTTACGTTTGATTTGGTTAGGAGGGAATAGCTTTGCCTTTAGTGCTGTATTATGATATTAGGTAGATTTCTGCGCCCTGCAGTGCTGTCATATTTTCAGCTTGGCTCTGGCAAGGCCAGCAAGGGTCGCCTCGGCACGTTACGATGAGTCGGGTTAAGTTCGGTTAGGTAGGGTCAGGCTACGTTTGATCAAGATAGCTTTAACTTTTGAGCTGAACACTGCTATTCGGTGGATTTCTGCGCTCTACGGGGCTCTATTTCGTCCTGCCTGTTTATGGACAGGGCAACAATAGCGGTCTCGGCACGTTTGGCTGAGTCACGTTATGTTTTGTCATCTTCTGTTTGTTGGGGTTATGCTTGTGTAGCTTCGGCATTTATTATTCACCCAGCGATTATGTG
>NW_016958313.1:0-682 GCF_001483705.2 Eufriesea mexicana
GTATGGATGCATGATTGTATGCTTGTATGGATGTGTGTATGAATGTTTGTATGTATGTATGGACGAATGTACTTTTGTACGTATGGATATATGTATTGATGTGTGTATGGATGTATGGATGGGTGGATGGATCGATTGTTGTATGGATGTACGGACCAATGGATATAAGGATGGGTGGATGTACGGATGGATGGATGGATCGATGGATGGATGTATGGATGTATGTATGGATGTTTGCATGGATGTATGTATGGGTGTATGCATGGATGTATGTATTGATGTATGTATGGATGTTTATATGGATGTATGCATGCAGGTATGTATGGATGTATGTATGGATTTATGTATGGATGTATGTATGGTTGGATGGATCTATGGATGAATGGATGCAAGAACGGATTGATGGATTTATTGATACGTAGATGTGTGGATGTATGGATGTGTGTACGGATGGATGTATGTATGGATGGATATATGTACTGGTCAATGGATGTATGAATGGGTGCCTGTATGAATGGATGGATGGATGTTTCGGTGGATGTATGGATTGGTGGATGTATGGATGGATTGATGTATGGATGTGTGGATGTATGGATGTATGGATGTATGGGTGTATAATTGGATGGATGTATGTGTAGATGGCAGGATATACGGATGGATGGATTTATGGATGTGTGGATAC
>NW_016958314.1:0-366 GCF_001483705.2 Eufriesea mexicana
GCCGGTTGGAAGCGATACGACTGGGTTCGTCCCTTTCGGTCGGTCCGATGCGGCACGTCTAGACATATTTCGTTAATAATTCGATAAATGACGTTATGACACATACACATTTTTAAAGTTTTCTACATGGTTTCGTTCATTCTAACCTATTACCATGTCATTTTCAAAAATTTCTCATTTTTCGAATATTTTCACTTATACACTTGTTTTCATTGTATATGAAAGACCTCATTTTCGCGTAAAAATGACTTTGCTATTCGTCAGTTGAATGTTGGTAATAATGGTTTGTTTTTAGCATCGACTGGAGCAGAAACCGTCCTTTCAGTCGGTCCGAACCGGCACGACTGGCGTTCGTCCCCTTCGGCC
>NW_016958315.1:0-924 GCF_001483705.2 Eufriesea mexicana
ACAGAAGCCCACCTAATAGCATAGTATCGCACAAAAGTCAAACACATCCTATCCTAACATATCTAAACTTAACATAACCAAACGTAAAATGACTCAATCTAACGTAACGCGGCCACTACTGCTGGCCTCTGCAGGGTCGAGTAGAACTTACTAGAAGACAGTAGAGCACAGAGATATATAGAATGGCAGTCTATGGCACAATAGGTAAATCTATCCAAACCTAGCCCAAGCTAACGTAACTTAACCAAACGCAGCCTACCCCGAAATATATTGCCGCGACCACTATTGGTGGCTTCCCCAGGGCCAAGCGGAATATTGTGGAGCACAGACGAGCGCAGAAATTCACCGAACAACAGTTTATATTACGAAAATCAAAGCTACCCTTACCGAAATTTACCTAACCTAAACTATACGAACGTAACATAACTCAGCCCATGGTGCCGAGACCAATATTGCTGGCATTCACAGGGCTAAGCAGAATATAGTAGCGTACATTAGTGCGCAGAAATGTACCGTATAGCAGTGTAAGTCGCAAGAGACGAAGTAGCATACCATAACGTAGCCAAACGTAACGAAGCCAAACGTATCCTAGCTCAACCTAACACGCGAAGGCCACTATTGCTGGCCCCCACAGTAAAAGGCAGTATGTAGTAGAGCAGACCAGTGCCCATGTATCAACCGCATTGCAGTGAATAGCACAAAATTCGTAGATACACTAATCTAACCTGGCCTAATCCAACCAAACGGAACGTAGCATAACTCAACGTAACGTGCCGCGACCGCTGCTGCAGGCTTCCCCATGGACAAGCAGAATATAGTAGAGCACAGTATATCACTGGAATCCACCGCATAATAGTGTTTGTTACGAAAGACAGAGCTATCCTAACCAAACTTAACCTAACCTAATCAAACCAAACGTAAGCT
>NW_016958316.1:0-256 GCF_001483705.2 Eufriesea mexicana
CAGGTCATGTCAGGTCATGTCAGGTCAGGTCAGGTCACGTCAGGTCAGTTCAAGGTCGGGACGTGTCAGGTCATGCCAGATCAGGTCAGGTCAGGTCAGGCCAGGTCAGGTCAGGTCATGCCAGGTCATGTCGGGTCAGGTCACGTCTGGACAGGTCAGGTCAGTCCAGGCGAGGCCAGGCAAGGTCGTATATGGTCATGCCAGGTCATGTCGGGTCAGGTCACGTCTGGAGAGGTCAGGTCAGGCCAGGCCAGGC
>NW_016958317.1:0-477 GCF_001483705.2 Eufriesea mexicana
ATGGATGTATGCATGGATGTATGTATGGATGGTTGAGTGTACGGGTGGATGGAATTTTGGATGGGTTTGTGTATGGATGCATGGATGTATGGATGGAGGGATGTATGGATGTATGGATGGATGCATGTACGTGTGGGTGGTTGTGTCGATGTGTGGATGTATGCATGTATGGATGTTTGAATGTATGGATGTATCTGAGTTATGTATGTGTGGATTTATTGATGTACGCATGTATGGATGTGCGAATGCATGGATATATGGATAATGGGTGGATGGACGGAACAACGGATGTATGTATGGATGTATGTAATTATATATCTATGGATCTATGGATGGGTGTGAGTATGGATGTATGTATGGATGTATGTACGGATGTATGTATGGATGTGTGTATGGGTCTATGTATGGATGTGTGTATTCACGTATGTATGTATGCATGGATGTATGGTTGTATGGTTGGACGAATGTATGGTTGTA
>NW_016958318.1:0-584 GCF_001483705.2 Eufriesea mexicana
ATAAATAAGGAGGTAAGATTCTATTGGCCAGCTATAGCCATCGCAATTCTATAGTATCTGGATCGAAAATACAATTTTAATGTCATTTTCGACTATTATCGTGGTGAGCTGACATACATGCATAAATAAGGAGGAAAGATTCTATTGGCACGCTGTAGCCTTTGCAGTGCTATAGAATCTGGCTCGAAAATTCAATTTTATTTACAATTTCGACTAATATCGTAATGTGGTAACTTTCTCGCATAAATAAGGAGGGAAGATTCTATTGGCCAGCTATAGCCATTGCCATCCTATAGTATCTGGATGGAAGATTCAATTTTATTGACCTTTTCGAAAAATATCGTGGCGAGCTAACATTCTTGCATAAAATTAATAAGGAGGAAAGAATCTATTGGCGTGCAATAGCCATTGTAATGCTTTAGCGTTTGGCTCGAAAATTCAATTTCATTAACATTTTCTACTAATATCGTGGTGAGCTGACTTTCTTGCAGAAATAAGGAGGAAGAAATCTATTGGCGCGGTATAGCCATAGCAATTCTATAGTATCCATATGGAAAATTCAGTTTTATTGAAATTTTCGACTA
>NW_016958319.1:0-451 GCF_001483705.2 Eufriesea mexicana
ATTGCAATGGCTATAGCGCGCCAATAGAATCTTTCCTCCTTATTTATGCAAGAAAGTTACCTCACCACGATATCAGTCCAAAATGTCAATAAAATTGAATTTTCCAAGCAAATCATAAAGCATTGCAATGGCTATAGCGCGCCAATAGAATCTTTCCTCCTTATTTATGCAAGAAAGTTACCTCACCACGATATCAGTCCAAAATGTCAATAAAATTGAGTTTTCTAGGACGATTACATAGCATTGCAATTGCTATGGCACGCCAATACTATCTTTCCTACTTATTTGTGCAAGAAATTGGGCCCACTACGATATTAGTCGAAAATATCATTAAAATTGAACTTTCCAGCCTGATTTTATAGCATTATAATGGCTATAGCGCGGCAACAGAATCTTCCCTCCTTATTAATGGACGAAAGTTAGCTCACCACGATATTAGTCGAAAATGTCA
>NW_016958320.1:0-1120 GCF_001483705.2 Eufriesea mexicana
TTGGTTTTTCATTAATTACTTTTCTTTACGCAATTAATTTATGAAACTTTATGCATTCATTAGGAAAATAATGTTCTTGTGAATCTTCTCATATAGCTTTCGATCACATTTTGCTTCTAGTTTCGTTTAGAATTAAATATTTTCACGGAAGGTCGCGGTGATCGCCGTTACGAAATCATAGACGCCATCAAACAAAAATTAATAACTAACAATTTAGAGTTAAATTCTTTACGAAAGTTATATAAGAATGTAGCCTGAAGTTCCAGCTTTGCAATGAAATTATAAAAGTTTATAAATTAATTACGAAAATGGAGTAATTAATAATTTTTCACTGCCGGAGCCATTCTATCCTTTTCTATCCCCTCGCTGTCCTTGTCTGCCACGTGACCAGCTCTTAGACGACCTCCTTGCTTATTCTATATTCCTATCACTTTTCCAATTTTTGAGCCCAAATCATAGATGGCGCTGATCGCACGCGGTAAAATTTGAATCGGTTATTATTCTAATAAATTAATTCGACAGTGGAAAATTAACAAATCCTGAGTTTCACTAATCAATTCATGAATTGTTTTAGTTGCATCGCAAAGCTGAAAATATAGGCAACATTTTTTGGCCATTTTCGAGAATAATTTGATGCTAATTAATTTGTTATTAATAATTAATTGAAAACGTACGTGATTTCGTACCAGCATCCGTCATGATCTTTTGAGAAAATATTAAATAATGGACAAAACTAGAAGTACAATGTGAACAAAAATGTGTATGAAGATGCCCAAGGATATCCTTTTTATAATACGTGCATGGAATTTATAAATTGATTGTATAAAAGATAACAATTATTGTCAAACTATCAATGCTTTCGGTATCAGTCCACACCCTCTGTCCAGTAATTATTACAAATTACTTAATTAAAAAGGAATTAATTTATCCAGAATTACCGAAGGCGTAAAATGCATAAAATAAATAAGTACGTAGAATTATCTTCCTATCGGAATGAAATCAATAGTAACTTTTGATACAACTATAAATTTAAAGTAAGAAGTATTTTATGCATGAAACCACTTTGATAATTCTAATATTAAAATGAATCAAACACTTGGTGCAAAGATTAAGCTGTATC
>NW_016958321.1:0-785 GCF_001483705.2 Eufriesea mexicana
GCTGCAACGGGTATAACGCGCAAATATAATCTTTCCTCCTTATTTATGCAAAAAAGCTATCTCACCACGATATTATTTGAGAATGTCAATAAAATTGAATTTTCCATGCAGATTCTATGGCATTGCGATGGCAATTGCACGCCAATAGAATCTTTCCTCCTTATCTATGCAAGGAGGTAAGCTCACTACGATATTGTCCGAAAATGTCAACAAAATTGGATTTTCCAGCCAGATTATATAGCACTGCAATGGCAATAGCACGCCAATAGTATTCTTCCACCTTATATATGCAAGGAGGTCAGCTCACCACGATATTGTCCGAAAATGCCAATAAAATTGAATTTTCCAGCCAGATTATATAGTACTGGAATGGCAATAGCACGCCAATAGTATTCTTCCATCATGTTAACGCAAGAAAGAGAGCTCACCACAGTATTAGTCGAAAATATCAATCAAACTGAATCTTCCAGCGAGATTCTATAGCACTGCAACTGGTATTGCACGCAAATAGAATCTTTTCTCCTTATTTATGCAACAAAGTTAGCTCACCTCGATATTATTCGAAAATATCAATAAAATTGAGTTTTCCAGTCATATTCTATTGCACTGCAATGGCCATAGCACGCCAATAGAATATTTACTCCTTATTTATGCAAGGAGCTTAGCTCGCCACAAAATTATCCGACGAAGTCAATAAAAATGAATGTTCCAGACAGGTTCTATAGCATTAAAATGGCTATAGCACGCCAATAGAATCTTTCCTCCTTATTTATGCAAGAAAGTTA
>NW_016958322.1:0-628 GCF_001483705.2 Eufriesea mexicana
GCAATAGCGGCCGCTGCGCGTTAGATTCAGTTATGTTACGTATGGTTAGGTTATTTTTGCTTGAGCTAGGTTTGGATAGTTTTTGATTTTCTGCTATACACTGAGATTCTAAGAATTTCTGCGCCCTACTCTCCTCTAGTATGCTCTGCATGGCTCTGGGGAGGCCAGCAATGGTAGTCTCGGCAGGTTAGGTTGAGTTACGTCACGTTCGGTTAGATTGGATTTGCTTGGTTTAGGCTAGCGTGGCTTTGATTTTCGCGCAATCCACTGCTATTCGGTGGATTACTGTGCTCTACATTTCTCTACCATCCTCCGCACGACTCTTTGGATGCCAGCAATAGTAGTCGCGGAACGCGGAAAGTTGTCTTGAGACATGTTACGTTTGGTTCCGACACATTTCGTTAGGTTAGGACAGGGTAGCTTTGACTTTTCTGCTATACAGTGCGATTCTATGGACTTCCGCGCTCTACTCTCCTCTATTATGTTCCGCCTGGCTGTGGGGAGTCCGGCAATAGTGGTCGTTAGGTTTAGTTATATTACTTTCGGCTATGTTACGTTTGCTTGTGCTAGGAGTGGATAGCTCTGGCTTTTTTGCTATACACAGTTAACCGGTGGATTTCTGCGATCT
>NW_016958323.1:0-535 GCF_001483705.2 Eufriesea mexicana
TAGAATCTGCCAGGAAAATACAATTTTATTGACATTTTCGACGAATATCGTGGTGACCTAACTTTCTTGCATATGTAAGTAGGAAAGATTCTACTGGCGTGCTATAGCCATGGTAATGCTGTAGAATATGGCTGGAAAATTCAATTTTATTGCAATTATCGACTACTATCGCGGTGACCTAACTTTCTTGCATATGCAAGGAGGAAAGATTCTACTGGCGTACTGTATTCATTGCAGTCCAGTAGAATCTGGCTGGAAAATTCAATTTTATTGACATTTTCGACGAATATCGTGGTGACCTAACTTTCTTGCATAAATAAGAAAGAAAGATACTATTGGCGTGATATAGCCATTGCAATGCTACAGAATCTGCCTGGAAAATACAATTTTATTGAGATTTTCGACTACTAACGTGGTGAACTAACTTTCTTGCAATCTTGCATAAATAAGGATGAAATATTCTATTGGCGTGCTGTATCCATTGCAATGCAATAGAATCTGCCTAGAAAACTCGATTTGATGGACACTTTCGACT
>NW_016958324.1:0-547 GCF_001483705.2 Eufriesea mexicana
CATCCATACATACATCCATATATACATCCATACATTCGTAAATACACACATCCATGCATGCATCAATGCATACATACATACAAACGTAAATACACGTAACCTTCCGAGCAGGTATCAATACATCGATACATACATCCGTTCGTACATCCATCCATCCATAGATATATCCATACATCCATCCGTCGATACATACATCCAAACATGCATCCGTAAATACACCCATACATACATCGATAAGTACATCCATACGTCATCCATACACCATTCATTCGGACATCCATATACACATCCATGCATACGACCCATACATACATCCCCACATACATACATAAATACATCCATTCACGCTTCCATACATCCATCCATCCATGCATACAGCCATACATACATCCATACATCCATCCATCCATACATACATCCCTACACACATCCACACAAACATCAATGCATCCATTCATACCTTCATACATATATCCTTACATAAATCCATACATACATCCGTACAATCATCCATACATACAACCATACTTGCATTCATACATCCATA
>NW_016958325.1:0-479 GCF_001483705.2 Eufriesea mexicana
GTGGTGAGCTACCTTTCGTGCATAAACAAGCACGGTAGATTCTATTGGCGTGCTGTAGACATTCCAATGATATAGAGTGTGGTTGGAAAGTTCACTTTCATTGACATTTTCGGCTAATATCGTGGTGAGATGGCATTCTCGCGTAAAAAAGGAAGAATGGTTCTATTGGCTTGCTATAGCCTTCGCAATGCTATAGAATCTGGATGGAAAATTCAATCTTATTGACACTTTAGGCTAATATCGTGGTGAGTTAACTTTCTCGCATTAATAAGGAGGAAGGTTTCCATTGGCGTGCTATAGGCTTTGCAATGCTAACAATGCTATAGAATCTTGCTGGAAAGTTCAATATTATTCACATTTTCGAGTATTATCGTGGTGAGCTGCCGTTCTTGCCTAAATAAGAAGGGTAGATTCTGTTGGCGTGCTATAGACATTGCAATGATATACAGTGAGGTTGGAAAATTCAATTTTATTTACAT
>NW_016958326.1:0-666 GCF_001483705.2 Eufriesea mexicana
GCTACACACTGCTATTCGGTGAACTTATGCGCTCTATTGTGCTCTAGTATATTCGGCTTGTCTCTGGGGAGGCCAGCAATAGTGGTTTCGACACGTTAGGTTATGTTACATTACGTTTGGCATTGTTACGTTTGGTTAGGTAAGTATTGGACATATTTGACTTCTGTGCTGTACACCGCTACGCTGTGGACTGCTGCAATCTACTCTGCTGTTCAATTCTCTGCTCGACTCTGGGGAGCCCAGTAAGATAGGTCAAGGCACGATAGGTTTTGTTAGGCTGCGTTTGGTAATGTTACGGTTGGTTAGGGTAGGTTATGGTAGCTTTGACTTTTGCGCTATACACCGCTATTTGGAGGATATTTACGCTATACATTGCTCTAATGGACGCTGCTCGACTCCGCGAGGCCAGTAATAGTGGCCTCGGCATGTTAGTTTTATTTATGCTACGTTTGGTTAGGCTATGTTAGTTTGTGTTCGGTATGGCAAGCTTAGATTTATGTGCTATACACTGCTATGCGTTGAATTTCTGCGCTATACTGTCCTCTACTATGTTCCGCTTGGCTCTGAGGAGGCCAGCAATGGCGGCCTCGGCACGCAATGTTGAGTTAGGTTACGCATGGCTTGGCTAGGATTGGATATGTTTGGCTGCTATAGCTTTGACCTTTG
>NW_016958327.1:0-2146 GCF_001483705.2 Eufriesea mexicana
CCTACCCGACATGACCTGACCTGATATGAGCTTACCCGACCTGTCCTGACCTGACCTATCATGACCTGACCTGACCTGATATGACCTGACCTGACTTCACCTGACCTTTCCAGACCTGGCCTGACCTGAACTGACCTGAACTGACCTGAACTGACCTGAACTGACCTGAACTGACCTGAACTGACCTGAACTGACCTGAACTGACCTGAACTGACCTGAACTGACCTGAACTGACCTGAACTGACCTGAACTGACCTGAACTGACCTGAACTGACCTGAACTGACCTGAACTGACCTGAACTGACCTGAACTGACCTGAACTGACCTGAACTGACCTGAACTGACCTGAACTGACCTGAACTGACCTGAACTGACCTGAACTGACCTGAACTGACCTGAACTGACCTGAACTGACCTGAACTGACCTGAACTGACCTGAACTGACCTGAACTGACCTGAACTGACCTGAACTGACCTGAACTGACCTGAACTGACCTGAACTGACCTGAACTGACCTGAACTGACCTGAACTGACCTGAACTGACCTGAACTGACCTGAACTGACCTGAACTGACCTGAACTGACCTGAACTGACCTGAACTGACCTGAACTGACCTGAACTGACCTGAACTGACCTGAACTGACCTGAACTGACCTGAACTGACCTGAACTGACCTGAACTGACCTGAACTGACCTGAACTGACCTGAACTGACCTGAACTGACCTGAACTGACCTGAACTGACCTGAACTGACCTGAACTGACCTGAACTGACCTGAACTGACCTGAACTGACCTGAACTGACCTGAACTGACCTGAACTGACCTGAACTGACCTGAACTGACCTGAACTGACCTGAACTGACCTGAACTGACCTGAACTGACCTGAACTGACCTGAACTGACCTGAACTGACCTGAACTGACCTGAACTGACCTGAACTGACCTGAACTGACCTGAACTGACCTGAACTGACCTGAACTGACCTGAACTGACCTGAACTGACCTGAACTGACCTGAACTGACCTGAACTGACCTGAACTGACCTGAACTGACCTGAACTGACCTGAACTGACCTGAACTGACCTGAACTGACCTGAACTGACCTGAACTGACCTGAACTGACCTGAACTGACCTGAACTGACCTGAACTGACCTGAACTGACCTGAACTGACCTGAACTGACCTGAACTGACCTGAACTGACCTGAACTGACCTGAACTGACCTGAACTGACCTGAACTGACCTGAACTGACCTGAACTGACCTGAACTGACCTGAACTGACCTGAACTGACCTGAACTGACCTGAACTGACCTGAACTGACCTGAACTGACCTGAACTGACCTGAACTGACCTGAACTGACCTGAACTGACCTGAACTGACCTGAACTGACCTGAACTGACCTGAACTGACCTGAACTGACCTGAACTGACCTGAACTGACCTGAACTGACCTGAACTGACCTGAACTGACCTGAACTGACCTGAACTGACCTGAACTGACCTGAACTGACCTGAACTGACCTGAACTGACCTGAACTGACCTGAACTGACCTGAACTGACCTGAACTGACCTGAACTGACCTGAACTGACCTGAACTGACCTGAACTGACCTGAACTGACCTGAACTGACCTGAACTGACCTGAACTGACCTGAACTGACCTGAACTGACCTGAACTGACCTGAACTGACCTGAACTGACCTGAACTGACCTGAACTGACCTGAACTGACCTGAACTGACCTGAACTGACCTGAACTGACCTGAACTGACCTGAACTGACCTGAACTGACCTTAGCTGACCTGACCTTCTGACCTGACCATATATGATCTGTCCTGACCTGACCTGACTTGACCTGACCTGGCCTGACCATACCAGACCTGACCTGACCTGACATAACTTGACCTGACATAACTTGACCTGAACTGAACTGAACTGACCTGACATGACCTGTCCTGAACTGAGCTTAAACGACTGA
Organism: Eufriesea mexicana; assembly: GCF_001483705.2. NCBI lineage: Eukaryota > Metazoa > Arthropoda > Insecta > Hymenoptera > Apidae > Eufriesea > Eufriesea mexicana. The sequence continues at coordinate 1,982 of NW_016958327.1, forward strand.
CCTGACCTGACCTGACCTGACCTGACCTGACTGATCTGACCTGATCTGACCTGAGCTGACCTGACCCTACATGGCCTGACCTGGCCTGACCATACCTGACCAGTTTTCTCCTGTTCTGAACTGAACTGACCTGACTTGTCCATAGGAGACCTGACCGGACGTGAC
>NW_016958328.1:0-826 GCF_001483705.2 Eufriesea mexicana
GGCAAGTACAGCCATCTACTTGCCAGAGAAAAGGTCTATTCGATATCTATAACCTGTTATAGCTTGGTGTGTAGATCGCCTAACGCCTTCAATCCAATGGCATGTAGAGTCATCTACTTGCCAGAGAATAGGTCTATTCAAAATCTATAATCCGTCATAGCTTGGTGAATAGATCGCTTAACGCCTTCAATCCAATGGCAAGTACAGCCATCTACTTGCCAGAGAAAAGGTCTATTCGATATCTATAACCTGTTATAGCTTGGTGTGTAGATCGCCTAACGCCTTCAACCCAATGGCAAGTACAGCCACCTACTTGCCAGAGAATAGGCCTATCCAAATCTATAATCTGTTATAGCTTGGTGAATTGGTCGCCAAACGCCTTCAACCAATGGCAAGTGCAGCCATCTAGTTGCCGGAGAATAGGTTTATTCAAAATGTATAATATTCTACAGCTTGGTGAATAGATCGCATAAAGCCGTCAATCCAATGTTAAATGCAGCCAACTACTTGCCAGAGAATAAGTCTATTCAAAATCTATGAGCTGTCACAGCTTGGAGAATAGATCGCCTGACGCCTTTAAACCAATGGGAAGTACAGCCATCTACTTGCCAGAGAATAGGTCTATTCGAAATCTATAACCTGTTATAGCTTGGTGAATAGATCGCCTAAGGCCTTCAACCAATGGCAAGTACAGCCACCTACTTGCCAGAGAATAGGTCTATTTAAAATCTATAACCTTCTACAGCTTGGTGAATAGATCGCTTAACGCCTTCAACACAACGGCAAGTACAGCCATCTACTTGCCAGAGAATAGGTCTATTCATTA
>NW_016958329.1:0-963 GCF_001483705.2 Eufriesea mexicana
CACATGGGAAGCATAGACTTTTCAGATATGCACTGCTGTTCTTTGGTTTTGTGCGTTTTGCTACCCAATGATATGTACTGCTTGGCTCCGGGGATGCGAGCAATCGCTGCCGCGGCATGCTAGGTTGCGTTATGTTACGTTTGGCTATATCACGACTTGTTATGTTAGGAGGTTATGGCTTCGACTTTTGCGCTGTACACTTCAATTCGGTGGGTTTCTGCGCTCTACTGTGCTCACTCCAGTCTGATCTACTTATCTCTGGGGAGGGCAGCAATAGCGGTCTCGTCACGATGGGTTGAGCTATATTACGTTTTGTTAGTTTAGGTTAGTATAAGTTTGGATAGGGTTGCTTTTACTTCAATGCTGTACACGGCTTTTCGGTGGATTTCTGCGATGTACATTGCTCTAACATGACCTGCTTGGCTCTGGGGAGCCCAGCAGTAGTAGCCTCGTCGCGCTATGTTGAGTTAGGCTATGCCTTGTGTTACGTTTGGTTAGGTTAGGATAGTCAAGCTCCGTCTCTTGTGATGTGCATTGATATTCGGTGGATTTCAGCGCTCTACATTGCTCAAGTATACTCGCCCTGCCTCTGGGGCGGCCAGCAATACAAGTCTCGGCACTTTATGCTGAGCTAGGCTACGTTCGGTTGGGTTAGGTTAGGACATATTGGATTTGGGTATCTTCCACTTTTGTGTTATTCACTGCAATGCGGTATGTTACTGCGCTCTTCTGTACTCCAGTACATTCTTCGTGAATCTGGGGAGGCTGGAAATAGTGGTCTCGATACGTTAGATTGAGATACATAACGGTTGGTTATGTTACGTTTGGTTAGGTTAGGGTATGGTAGCTTCGACTCTTATGCTACACAACACAACTCGGTGGACTTATGCGCTCTACATAGCCCTAATATGATCTGCTTTGCACTGGGGAGGGCAGCAAATGTGGTCTCGGCAAGTAAGGATG
>NW_016958330.1:0-1007 GCF_001483705.2 Eufriesea mexicana
GCTTGCTTGTATGAGTATGGAGGAAAGATCCTTTTGGCGTGCTCTAACCATTGCAATGATATGAAATGTGCGTGGCAGTTTCGATTTTATCGACATTTTGAGCTAATATCGTGGTGAGCTGTCTTTCTTGCGTAGATAAGGCGGAAAGATTCTATTGGCGTGCTATTGGCATTGCAATGCCAAAGAATCTGGCTGGAAGAAGCAATTTTATTGACATTTACGAATAATATGGTGGTGAGCTAACTTCCTTCCATAAATCAGGAGGAAAGATGCGGTTGGCATGCTATAGGCATTGCAATGCTATAGTATCTTGCTGGAAAATTCAATTTTGTTGACATTTTCGACTAATATATTGGTGAGATAACTTTCCTGCATAAACATGGAAGAAAGATTCTATTGGCGAGCTATAACCACTGCAATGCTTTAGAATCCGGATGGAAAATTCAATTTTATTGACATTTTCGACTAATATCGTGGTGGGTTACCCTTCTTGCATAAATCAGGAGGAAAGATGCGGTTGGCATGCTATAGGCATTGCAATGCTATAGAATCTAGCTCGAAGACTCAATTTTATTGATATTAGCCATTGCAATGCTGTAGAATCTGGCCGGAAAATTCAATTTTATTGACATTTTCGACTAATATCGTGGTGGGTTACCCTTCTTGCATAAATCAGGAGGAAAGATTCTATTGGCGTGCTATTGCCATTGCAATGCGATAGAATCTGACAGGAAAATTCAATTTTATAGACTTTTACGATTAATATCGTGGTGAGCCAAATTCCTTGCATAAGTAAGGAGGAAAGATACGTTTGGCGTGCTATGGTCATTGCAATGCTGCAGAAACGGGATAGAAAGTTCGATTTTATTGACATTTTCTATTAATATCTTGGTGAGCTAGCTTCCTGGCATAAGTATGGAGGAAAGATCCTATTGGCGTACTATAGCCATTGCTATGATATAGAATGTGCCAGTCAGATTCAATTTTATTTACATTTTCGACTAATA
>NW_016958330.1:1814-3099 GCF_001483705.2 Eufriesea mexicana
CGTGCTATAACCATTGCAATGATATGGAATGTGCCTGGCATATTCAATTTTATTTACATTTTCGACTAATATCGCGGTTAGCTATTCTTCTTGCGTGAATAAGACGGAATGATTCTATTGGCGTGCTAATGGCATTGCAATGCCAAAGATTCTGGCAGGAAAAATCAATTTTATGGATATTTGCGACTAATATGGTGGTGAGCTAACTTTCTTCCATAAATCAGGAGGAAAGATTCTGTTGGCATGCTATGGGCATTACAATGGCATGGAATCTTGCTGGAAAATTAAATTTTATTGCATTTTCTGCTAATATCGTGTGAGACAGCCTCCTTCCCTAAGTAATGAGGAAAGATCATTCTGGAGGGCTATAGCCATTGCAATGCAGTAGAATCTTGTTGGAAAGATCAATTTTATTGACATTCTCGACTAATGTGGTGGTGGGCTAACTTTCTTGCATAAATCAGGAGGAAAGATTCTGTTGGCATGCTATAGGTATTCCAATCCTATAGAATCTTGCTGGAAAATTCAATTTCATTGGCATTTTCGGCTAATATGGTGGTGAGCCAACTTTCTTGTATAAGCAAGGAGGCAAGATTCTATTGGCGTGCTTTTGCCATAGCAATGCTACAAAATCTGGATGGAAACTTCAATTTTATTGTCGCTTTCTGCTAATATCGCGGTGAGATAACTTCCTTCCGTAAGTAAGGGGGAAAGATCATTCTGCAGTGATATAGCCATTGCAATGCAGTAGAATCTGGTTGGAAATATCTATTTTATTGACACTTTCGTCTTATATGGTGGTCAGCTAACTTCCTTCCATATATCAGGACGAAAGATTCCGTTGGCATGCTATAGGCATTGCAATGCTATAGAATCTAGCTCGAAAACTCAATTTTATTGATATTTTCGACTAGTAACTTGGTGAGTTAGCTTTCTCGCATGTATAAGGAGGATTGATTCCAATAACGTGCTATAGGCATTGCAATGCAATAGAGTCTTGCGGGAAAATTCAATTTCATTGACATTTTCGACTAATATCGTGGTGAGCTAGCTTCATTGCATAAGTATGGTAGAAAGATCCTTCTGACCTGCTATATCCATTGCAATGATATGGAATGCGCCTGTCTGATTCAATTTTATTTACATTTTCGACTAATATCGTGGTTAGCTATCTTTCTTGCGTAAAAAAGACGGAAAGATTCCATTGGCGTGCTATTGCCATCGCAATGCCATAGAATCTGGCTGGAGAAATCAATTTTATTGACATTTACGACTAATATGGTGG
>NW_016958330.1:6716-11582 GCF_001483705.2 Eufriesea mexicana
GTGAGCTAACTTTCTTGCATAAACAAGGAGGAAGGATTATATTGGCAAGCTATAAACATTGCAATCCCTCAGAATCTGGCTGGAAAGTTCAATTTTGTTGTCATTTTCGACTAATATCGTGGTGAGCTAGCTTCCTTGCATAAGTATGGAGGAAAGATCCTTTTGGCGTGCTATATACATTGCAATGCTGTAGAATCTGGCCGGAAAATTAAATTTTATTGAAATTTTCGACTAATGTCGTGGTGAGATAGCTTTCCTACATAAATAAGGAGGAAAGATAATATTGTCGAGCTATAGCCACTGCAATGCCGATGAACCTGGCTGGAAAAATCAATTTTATTGACATTTACGGCTAATATGGTGGTGAGCCAACTCCCTTGCATAAGTAAGGAGGAAATATGCTTTTGACGTTCTATAGTCATTGCAATGCTGCAGAAACGGGCTGGAAAGTTCAATTTTATTGACATTTTCGAGTAATATCGTGGCGAGCTAGCTTCCTGGCATAAGTATGGAGGACAGATCCTTTTGGCGTACTATAGCCATTGCTATGATATAGAATGTGCCTGTCGGATTCAATTTTATTTACATTTTCGACTAATATCGCGGTTAGCTACCTTTCTTCCATAAATCAGGAGGAAAGATTCTGTTGGCGTGCTATCGGCATTGCAATGCTGTAGAATCTGTATGGAAATTTCAATTTTATTGACATTTTCGGCTAATATCGTCGTAAGATAACTTTCCTGCATAAACATGGAAGAATGATACTATTGGCGAGCTATAACCACTGCAATGCTACGGAATCTGGATGGAAAATTCAATTTTATTGACATTTTCGGCTAATATCGTCGTAAGATAACTTTCCTGCATAAACATGGAAGAATGATACTATTGGCGAGCTATAACCACTGCAATGCTACGGAATCTGGATGGAAAATTCAATTTTATTGACATTTTCGGCTAATATCGTCGTAAGATAACTTTCCTGCATAAACATGGAAGAATGATACTATTGGCGAGCTATAACCACTGCAATGCTACGGAATCTGGATGGAAAATTCAATTTTATTGACATTTTCGGCTAATATCGTCGTAAGATAACTTTCCTGCATAAACATGGAAGAATGATACTATTGGCGAGCTATAACCACTGCAATGCTACGGAATCTGGATGGAAAATTCAATTTTATTGACATTTTCGGCTAATATCGTCGTAAGATAACTTTCCTGCATAAACATGGAAGAATGATACTATTGGCGAGCTATAACCACTGCAATGCTACGGAATCTGGATGGAAAATTCAATTTTATTGACATTTTCGGCTAATATCGTCGTAAGATAACTTTCCTGCATAAACATGGAAGAATGATACTATTGGCGAGCTATAACCACTGCAATGCTACGGAATCTGGATGGAAAATTCAATTTTATTGACATTTTCGGCTAATATCGTCGTAAGATAACTTTCCTGCATAAACATGGAAGAATGATACTATTGGCGAGCTATAACCACTGCAATGCTACGGAATCTGGATGGAAAATTCAATTTTATTGACATTTTCGGCTAATATCGTCGTAAGATAACTTTCCTGCATAAACATGGAAGAATGATACTATTGGCGAGCTATAACCACTGCAATGCTACGGAATCTGGATGGAAAATTCAATTTTATTGACATTTTCGGCTAATATCGTCGTAAGATAACTTTCCTGCATAAACATGGAAGAATGATACTATTGGCGAGCTATAACCACTGCAATGCTACGGAATCTGGATGGAAAATTCAATTTTATTGACATTTTCGGCTAATATCGTCGTAAGATAACTTTCCTGCATAAACATGGAAGAATGATACTATTGGCGAGCTATAACCACTGCAATGCTACGGAATCTGGATGGAAAATTCAATTTTATTGACATTTTCGGCTAATATCGTCGTAAGATAACTTTCCTGCATAAACATGGAAGAATGATACTATTGGCGAGCTATAACCACTGCAATGCTACGGAATCTGGATGGAAAATTCAATTTTATTGACATTTTCGGCTAATATCGTCGTAAGATAACTTTCCTGCATAAACATGGAAGAATGATACTATTGGCGAGCTATAACCACTGCAATGCTACGGAATCTGGATGGAAAATTCAATTTTATTGACATTTTCGGCTAATATCGTCGTAAGATAACTTTCCTGCATAAACATGGAAGAATGATACTATTGGCGAGCTATAACCACTGCAATGCTACGGAATCTGGATGGAAAATTCAATTTTATTGACATTTTCGGCTAATATCGTCGTAAGATAACTTTCCTGCATAAACATGGAAGAATGATACTATTGGCGAGCTATAACCACTGCAATGCTACGGAATCTGGATGGAAAATTCAATTTTATTGACATTTTCGGCTAATATCGTCGTAAGATAACTTTCCTGCATAAACATGGAAGAATGATACTATTGGCGAGCTATAACCACTGCAATGCTACGGAATCTGGATGGAAAATTCAATTTTATTGACATTTTCGGCTAATATCGTCGTAAGATAACTTTCCTGCATAAACATGGAAGAATGATACTATTGGCGAGCTATAACCACTGCAATGCTACGGAATCTGGATGGAAAATTCAATTTTATTGACATTTTCGGCTAATATCGTCGTAAGATAACTTTCCTGCATAAACATGGAAGAATGATACTATTGGCGAGCTATAACCACTGCAATGCTACGGAATCTGGATGGAAAATTCAATTTTATTGACATTTTCGGCTAATATCGTCGTAAGATAACTTTCCTGCATAAACATGGAAGAATGATACTATTGGCGAGCTATAACCACTGCAATGCTACGGAATCTGGATGGAAAATTCAATTTTATTGACATTTTCGGCTAATATCGTCGTAAGATAACTTTCCTGCATAAACATGGAAGAATGATACTATTGGCGAGCTATAACCACTGCAATGCTACGGAATCTGGATGGAAAATTCAATTTTATTGACATTTTCGGCTAATATCGTCGTAAGATAACTTTCCTGCATAAACATGGAAGAATGATACTATTGGCGAGCTATAACCACTGCAATGCTACGGAATCTGGATGGAAAATTCAATTTTATTGACATTTTCGGCTAATATCGTCGTAAGATAACTTTCCTGCATAAACATGGAAGAATGATACTATTGGCGAGCTATAACCACTGCAATGCTACGGAATCTGGATGGAAAATTCAATTTTATTGACATTTTCGGCTAATATCGTCGTAAGATAACTTTCCTGCATAAACATGGAAGAATGATACTATTGGCGAGCTATAACCACTGCAATGCTACGGAATCTGGATGGAAAATTCAATTTTATTGACATTTTCGGCTAATATCGTCGTAAGATAACTTTCCTGCATAAACATGGAAGAATGATACTATTGGCGAGCTATAACCACTGCAATGCTACGGAATCTGGATGGAAAATTCAATTTTATTGACATTTTCGACTAATATCGCGGTTAGCTACCTTTCTTCCATAAATCAGGATTGCAATGCTATAGAATCTTGCTGGAAAATACAATTTTATTCACATTTTCGAATAATATTGTAGTGCGCAACCTTTCTTGTATAAATAAGTAAGAAAGATTCTTTTGTCGTGCTGTCACCATTGCAATGATCTGGAATGTGCCTAGCAGGTTCAATTTTATTGACATTTTCGACTAATATCGTGGTTAGCTATCTTTCTTGCGCAAATAAGACGGAAAGATTTTATTGACGTGCTATTGCCATTGCAATGCCAAAGAACCGGGCTGGAAAAATCAATTTTATTGACATTTACGGCTAATGTGGTGGTGGGCTAACTTTCTTGCATAAATCAGGAGGAAAGATCCTTTTGGCATGCTATAGGTATTCCAATGCTATAGAATCTTGCTGGAAAATTCAATTTTATTGGCATTTTCGGCTAATATCGCGGTGAGGTAACTTTCTTGCATAAACAATGAGGAAAGATTATATTGGCAGGCTGTAACCATTGCAATGCTATAGAATCTTCCTGGAAATTTCAATTTCATTGATATTTTCGACTAATATCGTGATGAGCCAACTTTCTTGTATAAGCAAGGAGGCAAGATTCTATTGGCGTGCTAATGCCATTGCAATGCCATAGAATCTGGTTGGAAAAATCAATTTTATTGACATTTTCGACTAATAACGTGGTGAGTTAACTTTCTCGCATTTATACGGAGGATTGATTCTAATGGCGTGCTATAGGCATTGCAATGAAATAGAATCTTCCCGGAAAATTCAATTCCATTGACATTTTCGTCTAATTTCGTGGTGAGCTAGCTTCCTTTCATAAGTATGGAGGAAACATCCTTTTGGCGTGCTATATACATTGCAATGCTGTAGAATCTGGCCGGAAAATTCAATTTTATTGACATTTTCGACTAATGTCGTGGTGAGTTAGCTTTCCTACATAAATAAGGAGGAAAGATAATATTGTCGAGCTGTAGCCACTGCAATGCCGACGAATCTGGCTGGAAAAATCAATTTTATTGACATTTACGACTAATATGGTGGTGAGCCAACTCCCTTGCATAAGTAAGGAGGAAAGATGCTTTTGACGTTCTATAGTCATTGCAATGCTGCAGAAACGGGCTGGAAAGTTCAATTTTATTGACATTTTCGAGTAATATCGTGGTGAGCTAGCTTCCTGGCATAAGTATGGAGGACAGATCCTTTTGGCGTACTATAGCCATTACTATGATATAAAATGTGCCTGTCGGATTCAATTTTATTTACATTTTCGACTAATATCGTGGTTAGCTATCTTTCTTCCATAAATCAGGAGGAAAGATTCTGTTGGCATGCTATAG
>NW_016958330.1:12566-13340 GCF_001483705.2 Eufriesea mexicana
TATCGTGGTGAGTTATCTTTCTTGCATAAATAAGGGGCGAAGATACCATTGGCATGCTATTGCCATTGCAATGCTATATAATCTGGATGGAAAATTCAGTTTCATTGACATTTTCAACTAATATCGTGGTGAGCTAACTTCCTGGCATAAGTAAGGAGGAAGGATCCTTTTGGCGTTATATAGCCATTACAATGATATAGAATGTGCCTGGCAGATACAATTTTATTTACATTTTCGACGAATATCGTGGTTAGCTATCTTTCTTGCGTAAATAAGGCGGAAAGATTTTATTGGCGTGCTATTGCCATTGCAACGCCAAAGAATCTGGTTGGAAAAATCAATTTTATTGACATTTTCGGCTAATATGATGGTGAGCTAACTTCCTTCCATATCTCAGGAGGAAAGATTCTTTTGGCACGCTATAGGCATTGCAATGCTATAGAATCTTGCTGGAAAATACAATTTTATTCACACTTTCGAATAATATTGTAGTGCGCAACCTTTCTCGTATAAATAAGTAAGAAAGATTCTTTTGTCGTGCTGTAACCATTGCAATGATTTGGAATGTTCCTAGCAGGTTCAATTTTATTGACATTTTCGACTAATATCGTGGTTAGCTATCTTTCTTGCGTAAATGAGACGGAAAGATTTTACTGACGTGCTATTGCCATTGCAATGCCATAGAATCTGGCTGGAAAAATCAATTTTATAGACATTTACGGCTAATGTGGTGGTGGGCTAACTTTCTTGCATAAATCAGGAGGAAAGATCCTG
>NW_016958331.1:0-4934 GCF_001483705.2 Eufriesea mexicana
CAGAGCCAAGCCGGATGCATTAGGGCACAGTTCGTCGCAGAAATATACCTAATAGAAAACACTAGCACTGAGGTCAAAGTTACCTCTCCTAACCTAACCAAATGTAACATAAACAAACGTACCCTAACTCAACCTGTCTTGCTACGACCACCATTGCTGTCCTCCACAGGGCCGAGCAGGACATACAAGGGCACAGTGGAGCGCAGAAATCGAACGTATAGCAGTGTACATCGCAAAAGTTAAAGGTATCCTCTCGAAACTGAGCCCGACCTAACATAACCGAAAGAAACGTGACGCAACATAAAGTGTCGAGGCCACTATTGCAGGCCATCCCATAGCCAGGCTGTAGATATTAGAGCACAGCAGGGCGCAGAAATCAACCTAATAGCAGACTATAGCTCTAAAGACGAACCTATCCTCCCCCAACCTAACCAAATATAACAGAACCGAACGTAACGTACCTGAACATAACGTGCCGCGACCACCATTGCTGGCATCCGCAGAGCGAAGCAGAACACATTAGTGGAGTGTAGAAGGCAGAAATCCATAGAATAATAGTGTACATCAGAAATGTCAAAGCTACACGAACCTAACCAAAACCAACAGATACCAACCGAACGTAACCTGACTCAACATAACGTGTCGAGACCATTATTACTGGTCAGCCCAGAGCCAAGCAGAACACATTAGTGGAGAGTAGCTAGCAGAAATACGTAGAATCGCAGTGTGTATCAGAAAAGTCGAAGCTACAAGCACCTAACTCATACCAACAGAACATAGCCAAACATTACCTAACTCAACATAACGTGCTCAGGCAACGGTTGCTGCCCTCTCCAGAGGACAGCAGGAACTGCCAGAGCACAGTAGATCGTACAAATGTACCGAATAACAGTACACAGCACAAAGGTCAATGCTATCCTAACCAAACATAACCCGTCCCAAATATGGCGAACGTAACCTAACTCAACATAACGTGCGTAGACCACTATTGCTGGTCTTCCCAGGGCGAAGCTGAAGTTTTTACAGCACCGCATGGCGCCCGGATCCATCTGATAGCAGACTGTAGCACTAAAGTCAAAGCTACAATCTCCTATCCTAACCAATCGCAACATATCCGAACGTAACATAAATCATACTAACGTGCCGATACCGCTATTGCTGCCCTCCCAGAGCCAAACAGGACGTACTAGAGCACAGTAGAGCGCAGAAATGTACCGAATAGCAGTGTGAAGGACAAAAGCTATAGCTACCCAGACAAAGCTTAGACCAACCCAGCCAAGCCGAACGCAAACTTGGTCAACACAACGTGCCGCAACCAGTAATGCTGGCCTTTCCAGAGCCAAGCTGATAACACAGGAACACTGTAGGGCGCAGAAACCCACCTTGTAGCAGACTATAGCTCCCAAGCGGAAGCTACACTCTCCAAACCTGACCAACAGTAATATAACCAAACGTAGCCTACCACAACCTAACGTGCCGCGACTAGTATTGCTGGCATACCCAGAGCCAAGCAGAACACATTAGTGGAGAGTAGAAGGCAGAAACCCTCAGAGCAACTGTGTACGTCACAAATGTCAAAGGTACACAAACCGAACCCAAACCAACAGAAAAAAACCGAACGCAACCTGAATCAACATAACGTGTCGAGAACACTATTGCTGGCCTTCCCAGAGCCAAGTTGAATTTATTCGAGCACTGTAGGACGCAGAATTCCACCTATTAGCAGAGTATAGCTCTAAAGCCGAATATAACATATCCTAACCTAACCAATCGTAACATAACCGAACGTATTCTGACTCATCCCAACGTGACGCGAGCACTATTGCAGGCCTCCACAGAGCCAAGCGGAGCATATTAGTAGAGAGCAGAACGCAGGAATCCATACAATCTCAGTTTATATCGGAAAAGTCAGAGCTACAGAAACATAACCCAGGTAAACTGCACATAACCAAACTTAGCCTAACTGAAACTAACGTGCGGAGGCAGCAATTGGTGCCCTCCCGAGAGCAGAGCAGTACATACTAGGGCACAGTAGACGGCAGGAATGCACCGAAAAGCATTCTGCAGCACAAAAGTTAAAGCTACCCTAACAAACTTAGCCTAGCTCAACCTAACCGGACGTATCCTAACTCAATATAACGTGCCGATACATTTATCGTTGGCCGCCCCATAGCCAAGCAGGACACATTATCGGAGAGTAGAACGCAGAAATCCGTAGAATAACAGTGTATATCAGAAATGTCAGAGATGCGCAAACCAACCCCAAACAAACTGGAAATAACCGAACGTAACCTGACTCACATAACGTTCCGAGACCACTATTGCCGGCATTCCCAGAGTCATGGAAAACACATTAGTGGAGAGTAGAACGCAGAAATCCATAGAATCGCTGTGTATATCAGAAGAGCCGTAGCTACCTAAGCCTAACTCAAGCAAACGGAACATAGACAAACATGGCCGTACTCGACGTAACGTGCCGAGACCGCTGTTGCTGCGCTCCCACAGCCAAGCAGTGCATACCAGCGATGAGTAGAAAGCAGAAATCAACCGAACATCGGTATAAGGATCGAAAGTTATTGCTACCCTAACCATACATAGCTTAACCCAACATAACCGATCATAACCTGACCCAACATAACATGCCGAGACCTCTATTGGTGGCATTCCCAGAGTCAAACTGAAAATATTAGAGCACTGTAGGTCGCAGATATCCACCTAAGAGCAGGCTATTGCACTGAAGTCAAAGCTATCCACTCCTAACCTAACCAATAGTGACATAGATATACCTAGCATGCCGCGACCACTACTGCTCCCCCCCCCCCCAGGGCCAAACATATCACATCAGTGGACAGTAGGACGCAGAAATCCATAAAACAGTAGTGTACGTCAGAAAAGTCGAAGCTACCCAAACCTATCTGAAACCAACGGAACGTAGCCAAACATAGCCTAACTCAACCTATCGGGTCGAGACCGCTATTGCTGCCACCCGCATATCCATGCAGGACATATTGGGGCACAACAGAGCGCAGAGATCCATCGTACACCCGCGAAAATGACAAAAGTTGTTGATATACTAATCAAACTTAGCCTAACCCAACCAAGCCGAACGTGCCCTGACTCAACCTAACATGTCGCGACCACATCTGCTGGCCTCCCTGGAGCAAAGCAGAACACATTAGAGAATAGTAGATGGCTGATATCCATAGAACAACATTGTATATCAGAAGAGTAAAACGTACTTAAACTTAACCAAGCCAACGGAAAATAACCGAACGTAACATGACATAATATAGCGGGTCAAAGCCTCTAATTCTGGCCTTCGCAGTACCAAGCTGAAGATATTAGAGCACTGTAGGACGCAGAAATCCACCTAATATCAGGGTATATCTATAAAGTCAAAGCAATCCCCTCCTAACCTAACCAATCGTAGCGTAACAGAACGTAGCCTAACACAACCTAACTTGCCGCGAATATTATTGCTGGCACACACAGGCAAGCAGAACACATTAGTGGAGAGTAGAACGCAGGATTTCACAGAATCGCAGTGTACACCAGAAAAGGCATAGCTACCGAAGCCTATCATAAACAAGCAGAACACAGCTAAACACAGCCTAACTGAACCTAACGTGCAGCGACCGATATTGCTGCCGTCCCCAGAGAAAAGCATGACATGCTAGAGCACAGTAGATCGCGGAAGTCCACCTTATAGCAGTGTACGTGAAAAAAGTTAAAACTATCCTAGCCACACATAGCATAACGCGCCTAACCGTTCGTAACATGACCGAGCCAAACGTGGCGAGAACACTATTGCTGGCCCCCTCAGAGCCAAGCAGGAAATACTAGTAGAGAGGGCAACTCTGGAATCCATAGCGTCGCAGTATAAATTAGAAAAGTCAAAGCTACACAGACCTAACTCAAAGCAACGGAACATATACAAACGTGGCCTAACTGGAGCTAAAGTGCCTAGACCGCTATTCTTGCACTCCCCAGAGCCAAGCGCGACATACTGGAGGACAGTATAGCCCAGAAGTCTACCGTGTAGCAGTGTACACCACAAAAGTTAAAGCAATCCTGACCAAACTTAGCCTAACCCAACCTAACCGAACGCAACATGACTAGACATAAAGGACCGAGGCTACTATTGCAGACATTCCCAGAGCAACGCTGATGGCATTAGAGCTCTCAGTGGCGCTGGAAGCCACCTGATAACATCCCATAGTACTAAAGTCAGTGTTACCCTGTCCTATCCTAACTAATCGCTACATAACCAAACGTAACATAGCCCAAACTAACGTGCCGCGACCACCATTGCTGACCTCCTCAGAGCCAAGCGGAACTCATTAGTACATATTGGAACGAAGATTTCCGTATAATCGATGTCTACATCAGAAAAGTCAAAGCTACCAAAGCCTAACCCAAGCCAACGGAACATAGCCAAATATAACCTGACTGAACCCAACGTGCCGTGACCGCTATTGTCGCTCTACCCAGATATATACCCAACATAACCGTACGTAACCTGACACAAGATAACATACCGCGACCACAATCGCAGGTCTTGCCAGAGCCAAGCTGAAAGTACTGGAGCCATGTGTGGCGCAGAAATCAGCTAATTGCAGACGACAGCACTAAAGGCACAGCTATCCTCTCCTAGCATAGGGAATGATAACGTAACCGACCGTATTCTAACTTACACCGACGTGACGCGACCATTATTTCTGGCCTCCCCACAGACAAGCAAGACATACTAGAACACAGTAGAGGGCAGAAGCCCACCGAAGAGCAGTTTACATCATAGAAGCTAAAGATATCCTGACCAAACTTAGCCTGACCCAACCTAACCGAACGCAACATGACTAGACATAAAGGACCGTAAATGGCAAAATGTAGCGTGCAGAAGCCGCTACTGCTGGCCCTTCCAGGACAAGCCGAAG
>NW_016958332.1:0-309 GCF_001483705.2 Eufriesea mexicana
CATTGCAGCGAAAGGCGCAAAATTCGATGATGCCCTAACCTAACCTGTCCAAACCTAACCTAATCGAACGTAACATAACATAACCGAACCTGCCGAGACCGCTATCGCTGGCCTCCGCAGAGCAGAGCAGGAAATATTAGCACGCCGCAGAGCGCAGATTTCCACGTATAGCAGTGTATAGCGCAAAAGTCTGAACCATCATATCCTTTCCTCACAGAAGGTGACATAACCGATCGTAGCATATCTCAACTTAACGTGTCGAGAACACCGTTGCTGGCCACCACAGATCCAAGCAGATCATACTAGAGC
>NW_016958333.1:0-474 GCF_001483705.2 Eufriesea mexicana
AAGATTCTATTGGCCAGCTATAGCCATTGCAACCCTATAGTATCTGGATGGAAGATACAATTTAACTGACATTTTCGACGAATATCGTGGTGAGCTGACATCCTTGCTTGTGTAAGGAGGAAAGATACTGCTGGCGAGCTATAGCCATTGCAATGCTATAGAGTCTACCTCGAAAATTCAATTTTATTGACATCTTCGACTAATATCGTTGTGAGGTATCTTTCTTGCATAAATAAGGAGGAACGATTTTATTGGCGTGCTATAACCATTGCAGAGCTGTAGAATACGGCTCGAAAATTCTATTTTATTGGCATTTTCGACTAATAACGTGGTGAGGTAACTTTCTAGCATAAATAAGGAGGACAGATTCTATTCGAAGCGTTCTATAGTCTTTGAAATCCTATAGAATCATCCACGAAAATTCAATTTTATTGACATTTTCGATTAATATCGTGGTGAGACAGCTTTCATGCA
>NW_016958334.1:0-619 GCF_001483705.2 Eufriesea mexicana
CAAAAGTCAAAGAAATCCTATCCATGCCTTACAAACGTACCATGACGCAACGTAACATACCTTTAAATATCGTACCCATACGATCATTACTGGCCACCCCAGAGCCAAGCAGAGCATATTGTGGCGCAGTTGGGCGCAGAAATCCTACGAATTGCTGTGAATGATACGTAAGTCTAAGATGTTCTGTCCTAACATAACCAAACTTGCCATAGGCAAGCATAGCCTAACCAAACCTGACGACACGAGACCACTATTGCTAGTCTTCCCAGAGCCAAGCAGAGAACATTAGAACGCAGTAGAGCAGAAGTCGGAGGGTTGCAGTGTATGGCACAGATATCTATACTCTCCTGTCCTAACCTCACCAAATGTGACATAACGAAACGTGACATAGCTCAACCTAACATGCCGAGACCACTATTCCTGGCCTCCCCAGATCCCAGCAGAATGTAGTAGAGCACGGCAGAGCGCGCGAATCCACCGCATTGCAGTGCACAGCACAGATGTATAACACACCCTGACACAACCTGGCTTCAGCTTACCCATTCAAACGCAGTGAATTTATACATAACGTTCCGAGACAAATATTGCTGGCATCCCCGGAGCGAGGCAGAGACCATAC
>NW_016958335.1:0-632 GCF_001483705.2 Eufriesea mexicana
ACCGAACACAACACAGGCAAGCGTAAACTAACACAACCTAACGTGCCTAGACCACTATTGCTAACCTCCAAAGGGCCGAGCAGACTCTACACTAGTTCATAGTAGAGCGCAGAAAATTGCTGCATTGCTGCGTAAGGCACAAATGTCAAAGATAAATAAACTTAACCGGGCCGAACCGAACCTATCTCAACGTCGTCTATCCCAGCGTAACGTGTCGAGACGACTATGGATATCTTTCGAGGAGCGAAGCTGACATATTCGAGTAGGGTAGAGCTCAGTAGTCCACCGGGTAGCATGGTACAGCGCAAATGTCAGAGCTATCGTCTATAAACCGAACCAAAGGCAACATTCCGGTGCGTAACATGGCGCAACATAGGTAGCTGCGAATGCTTCTGCTGGCCTTACCAGAGCCGAAATGAGCATAACCGAAATGAGCATAGTAGAGCGCAAAAACCAACCGAATATAAATGCATACTACGAAAGCTAAAGCTATCTGGACTCAACACAGACTAGTATAACTTAACCAAACCAAGCATGGCATGAACAATCTTGCCGAGACCAAAATTACTGGCTTCGCGTGAGTCGAGACGGGTTCAATTTAGAGTGCAGAAATCCACAGAATAGCGGTGTGT
>NW_016958336.1:0-915 GCF_001483705.2 Eufriesea mexicana
CGTGCCTAGACCACTACTCCTGTCATCCCCAGCACCAAGCAGAGTATATTAGAGCATAGTACATCGCAGAAGGGCACTGCATGTCAGTGTATAACGAAAAAGTCAAAGCTACTCTATACTAACCTAACCAAACGTGACTTAACCAAACGCTACCTGACTTATTCTGTCGTCAGCCATCATAACCAAACATAACTCAACCTGGCCCAACCAAACATAACCTAACTCAACATACCGTGTCGCGACCACTATTGCTGGTTGCCCCAGATTCGAGCAGAGCATGCTAGAGGACAGTGGAACGCAGAAATCCTCCGAATGACAATACATGTCAAGAAAGTCAAAGCTATCCGGACCTAACCCAAACAGACGTTACCTAACCAAACGTAACAGAACTCGTCCTAACGTGACGAGACCACAACTGCTGTCCTCCTCAGAGTCGAGCAGAGTACAGCTGAGATCAGCAGAGTGCAGAAATCCATCGAACAACAGTGTACACCACGAGAGTCAAAGCTATCCAATTTTAACACTGACATACATAACACAGCCAAACGTATCCTACTTCTAACTAACGAGCCGAGGCCAATATTGCTTGTATCCCAAGAGCCAGGCAGAGCGTATTAGTGCACAGCATGGAGCAAAAGTCCACCGAATTGCTGTTTATATCACAAAACTCGATGCTACCCTCTCCTAACCTTACCAAACGTAACATTACCAAACGTAGCATGAACCTGACTATCGTGCCGGGACCGCTATTTCTGGCCTCCCCAGAGTCGAGCAGAGCATAGTAGAACAATGTAGAGCGTAGAAATGCGACGAATAGCAGCGTATAGACCAAAAGGCACAGTTATCCTGCCTTAACCTGTCAAAGCGTAATATAACCTAACGCAACTTAACTTAACCTAACGTGCCGAGACCGCT
>NW_016958337.1:0-775 GCF_001483705.2 Eufriesea mexicana
CGTATTTATGCATGAAAGTTAGATCACGACGATAGTAGCCGAAAACGTTAACCAAATTGAATTGTCCATCCTAATTCTAGAGCAGTGAAATGGTAATTCACGCCAAAAGCATCTTGCCTCCTTATTTATGCACTAAAGTTATCCCACCACGATATTAGTCGAAAATGTCAATAAAACTTAATTTTCCAGCCAGATTCTATGGCATTGCTATGACTAAAGCACGCCAATAGGATATTTCTTCCTTTCATATGCAAGAAAGTAAGGTCTCCACGATAGTAGTCGAAAACGTCAATAAAATTAAATTTTCCAGCCAGATTCTATAGCATTGTAATGGCCATAGCGCGCCAACGCGCCAATAGAATATTTCATTCTTATTTATGCAATACAGTTATTTCACCACTATATTAGTCGAAAATGTCAATAAAATTGATTTTTCCAACCAGATTCTAGAGCACTGGAATGGCTATAGCACGCCAATCGTACCATTGCTCACTATTTATTCGGGAAAGGTAGCTCACCAAGATATCAGACGAAAATGTTCATTAAATCGAGTTTTCCAGCCAGATTCTATAGCATTGCAATGGTTACAGCACGATAGCAGAATCTTTCCCCCTTATATATGCAAGAAAGTTAAGTCATCACGATATTAGTCGAAAATGTCAATAAAATTGAATTTTGCTGCCAGATTCTATAGGATTGCAATGACGATAAAACGCCATTAGAATCTTTACATCTTATATATGCAGGAAAGTTAGGTCACCGTGATATTAGTCGA
>NW_016958338.1:0-221 GCF_001483705.2 Eufriesea mexicana
TCGAAAATATATATAAAATTGATCTTTCCAGTCAGACTCTATTGCATATCAATGGCAATAGCATGCCAATAGTATCTATGCTCCTAATTTATGCGAGGTCGTTTGTTCACCGCGATATTAGTCGAAAATGTTAATAAAATTCAACATTCCATTCAGATTCTATAGCACTGCATTGGCTACAACTCGCCACAAGCATCATTCCTCCGTATTTATGCAAGAAA
>NW_016958339.1:0-559 GCF_001483705.2 Eufriesea mexicana
AAAATTGAATTTTCCAGCCAGATTCTATAGGATTGCAATGACTATATTACGCCAGTAGAAACTCTCCTCATTATTTATGAGGGAAAAGTAGCTCACCACGTTAGTAGTCGAAAATGTCAATAAAATTGAATTGTCCAGCCACAACCAGCCACAGTCCATAGCATCGCAATGACTGTAGCGCGCCAGTAGAATCTTTCCTCCTTATATATGCTAGAAAGTTAGCTCACCACGATGTTAGACGAAAACGTCAATAAAATTGAATTTTCCAGCCAGATTCTATAGGATTGCAGTGACTATATTACGCCAGTAGAATCTCTCCTCATTACTTATGCGGGAAAAGTAGCTCACCACGTCAGTAGTCGACAATCTCCATAAAATTTCATTTTCCGGGCAGATTCTATAGTATTGCAATGACTATAGCACGCCAATAGAATCTTTCCTACTTATTTATGAAAGAAAGTTAGGTCATCACGATATTAGTCGTAAGTGTCAATAAAATTGTATTTTCCAGCCAGATTCTATAGGATTGCAATGACTATATTACGCCAGTAGAATCTCT
>NW_016958340.1:0-4575 GCF_001483705.2 Eufriesea mexicana
AATTCCGGGTGGGTTCATGTGACTTACTATAGTCTAACGTATTCTGCTTTGCTCTGGGGAGTCGAGGAGCAGAGGATGCAGCACGCACTGTTGAGTTACGCTAACTTTGGTTAGGTTACGCATGGTCAAGTTATGTCGAGAAATGTTTGACCTTTTTGCTTTACACTGCAATACGGAGTATTCCTGCTCTCTGCTCCGCTTCCGTATATTCTGCTTGCCTCTGCGGAGGCCAGCAATAATGGTCTCAGAGCGTTAGGTTTAGTTATGCTACGTTTGCGTAAGGCATGTGTGGATGTGTTAGGAGAGATTAGCTTATACTTTTGTGACATTTACTGCTATTCGGTGGATTTCCGCCCTCTACTGCTCTCTACTACATTCTGCTTGGCTCTGGGATGCCAGTAGCAGTGGTCGCCGAACGTTACGTTGGGCTGCGATACGTTTTCTTAGGTTTCGTTAGTCCAGGTTAGATTAGGGTACCTTTGCCTTGTGTGCTGTACACTGCTGTTCGGCTGATTTCTGCGCTCAACTGTGACCTAGTATGCTTCGCTTTGCTCCGTGGAAGGCTGAAACTGTGGGCGCGGCGCGTTATGTTCAGTTAGGTTACTCTTGGTTGGGTTGTGTTTGTTTGGGGCAGGGTATGTTGTCTATGACGTTTGTGCTGTACACTGGAATGCGTTGGATTTCTGCGCTCTACAGAGCCTGTTTGGCTCTGGAAATGCCTGTGATTGTGGCCGCGACACCTTAGGTTTGGATAGGCTACGTTTGGTTAGGTTACGTTTGCATTGTTTAGGTACGGATAGTATCCACTTTTCAGCTCTACGCGGCCATTCTATGGATTTCTGCGCTCTACTCTCCTCTACTATGCTCTACTTGGATCTGCGGAGGCCAGAAATACTGGTCGCCTCACGTTAGGTTGAGCTAGATTACGTTCAGTTGAGTCAGGCTTTTCGGGGTTAGGTTAGGAATCCTCTGACTTTTGTGCTCAAACCTGCTATTCTATTGACATCTGGGCTCTACTGTGCTCCATCATATTCGGCTTGTCTCTTGGGACGCCTGCAGTAGTGGTTGCAGCACGTTAAATTATGTTATCTTACGTTTGGTAAGGATAGGGTAGGATAACTTTGACTATTTCCATATACACTGCCATTAGTTCAATTTCTGCGCTCTAGATTGCTCTGCTATACTCTGCCCGACTCTGGCGTGGCAGCAATGGTGGCCGTGACTCGGTAGGTTGTATTAGGTTACGTTTGGTTAGGCTAAGTTGGATTAGGTTTGCTGATGGCGGCTTTGACCGTTGTGCTATTCGCAGCTGTCCGTAGGTCTTCTGCGCTCTACTGTGCTCCAGTAGGTTCTGATTGCCACTAGGGTGGCCAGAAATAGAGGTCATGCCTCGTTAAGTTTTGTTTGTCCACGATTTGTTAGGTTAGGTTATGTCGGACTAGATTACGATATATGCGATTTTTGTGCTATACGCTGCTATTTGGTGTCTCCCTGCGCTCTACTGTGCTCTAGTAGATCCTGCATGGTCCTGAGAATTCCAGCAATAGTGGTCTCGGCACGTTCGGTTGATATATGCTACGTTTCACTAGGTTTGGTTATGTCCGGTTAGTTTAGAATATCTTCGACTTTTGTGCTTTACACTCAAGTGCGGCTGATGTCTGCGCTCTACTGTGCTCTAGTGTATTCTGCTTTGCACTGTGGAGATCAGCAATAGTGGTCTATGCACACTGGGTTGAGTTATGTTACGTTCGGTTAGGTTAGGCTGGTGCAGATGTGACTTCTATGTTGTATACATCTATTCGGTGAATTTCTGAGCTCTAATGTGAACTAATGCTCCCTAATTTGCTCTGGGAGTTCCAGAAATAGTGGCCGCCGCGCGTTAGGTTGAGATACGTTACCTGTGGATAGGTAACGTTTGGTTGGTTTGGGTTATGATATATTTGACTTTCGTGCTTTGCATTGCCATTCTGTGGATATCAGCGCCCTATTCTCCTGAAATATGCCCTGCTTGGCGCTGGGCAGTACGGCAGTAGTGCCCTCGGCACGTTACGTAGGGTTATGTTACGTTTGGTTAGGATAGGATTGGTTATGTTAGGATAGGATTACTTTGAATTTTGCGGCGTGCACTGGAATTCGGTGGATTCCTGCGCTCTTCGTTGCTCAACTACACTCTTCTCGACCCTAGGGAGAACAGCAATAGCGCTGCTGGCACGATAGGTTGTGATAGGTATCGTTTGGCTGGGTTAGGTTAGGTTACGTTTGGTTAGAATGGCTCCGCCTTTTGTGTTATACACTGCTATTTGTCGGATGCCTGCGCTCTACTGTGCTCTAATATGTTTTGCTTGGCACGGGCAAAGCCATCAATAGAGGTCTCGGCACGTTAGGCTAGACTAGTTATATTGTCGTCTGGTTATATTGCGTTTCGACAGTATAGGATGGGATAGCTTGACTTTTGTGCTACAGACCGCTATTCGTTGAGTTTCTACGCTCTACGTTGCTATACAGTACTCTGCTCGCCTCTTGGGGGGCCAGTAAGATTCGCCTCGACCCGTCAAGCTGTTTTAGGCTACGTTTGTCTACGTTAAGTTAGTTTGGTTTAGGTTTGGATGTATTTGACTTTCGCGGTATACACTGTTATTCGGCGGACTCCTACGCGCTGCTGTGCTCTAGTATATTCTGCATGGCTTTGGGGTGTCCAGAAGTATTGTTCTAGGCACGCTTGCCTGTGTTGTATTGCGTTTGGTTATGTTACGTTTAGTTTGCTTAGGATAGGATAGCTTAGACTTTTGTGCTATACTGGTGTTCGGCGGAATTCCGCGCTCCACTGCGTTCTACGTTCTGCTTGGCTCTAGGCAGGCCAGCAATAGACTCGGTAGTTTTAGATATTCTGCGTTAGTTTGGGTTAGGCTTTGTCAGTTTAGGTTAGGATATCTTCTACTTTTCTGCTTTACATTTCCATGCGGCGGATTTCTGCGCTCTTCCGTGCACTAATATATCCTACTTGGCATTGGGCTGGTCATCAATAGCGGTCGCGGCACGTAATGTTGGGTTAGACAACGTTAGGTTAGGACAGGTTATGTCAGTTTCGGTTAGGGTATCCCCGACTGTTGCACTGAACACTGCTATTCGGTGGATGCCAGCGCTCTTCATTGCTCGACTATACTCCGCTCAACTCTGGGAAGGCAAGCAATAGAGGTCGTGGCACGTTAGGTTGTGTTAGGTTATGCTTTGTTGGGTTAGGTTAGGCTAAGTTTGGTCATGGCGCATTTGACTTTCTTGCTGCACACTGCTTTTCGGTGGATTCTCGTGGTCCGCTGTGCTCTACTGCATTCTGCTTGGCTCTATGGAGGCCAGGAGCAGTGGTCACCGGACGTTACGTTGAGACATGCTACGTTGGGTTAGGGTACGCTAGGTCAGGTTAGGTTGGGATGTCCTCTGCTTTTGTGCTGTACATTACAGTGCGGTGGATATCTGGGCTCTGCTGCGCTGTGGTATATTCTGCTTGGCGCTGGGGAAGCCAGCAATGGTGGTCTTGGCACGTTAGGTCGATTCAGGCTACGTTTGGTTATGTTACGTTTCGTGAGGATGGGATGAGATAGTATAGTCTTTTGTGCTGTTCGCTGCTACACGCGGATGTCTTCGCTCTACTGTGGTAAAATATTTTCTGTTTTGTTCTGGCGAGACCAGAAATAGTAATCTCGGCACGTTAGTCTCAGTTATGTTACGTTTGGTTAGGTTAGGTTATGTCAAATTCGGTCAGGTCTTCTTTGACTTTCGCAATAAACACTGATAATTGGAGGATTTCTGCTCTCGAATGTGCCATACTGTTTTCTGCATGGACTTGGGCAGGCCAGCAATTGTGGTCGCGGCACGTTGTGTTGAGATAGGCTACGTTTGGATAGGTCATATTGGGCTAAATTTGTTTAGTCTGGCTTCGACTTTCGTGCTGTACTCTATTATCCGGAGGGTTCCTGTGTTCAACAGCGCTCTACCGTATTCGGCGTGTCTCTGGCGAGTCCGGCAGCAGTAGCCGCGGCGCGCTCCGTCGAGTTACGCTAGATTTGTTATGGTTACGTTAGGTCAGGCTATGTTAGGATATCATAGACCTATGCGCTATTCACTGCATTGAGGGGGATTTCTGCGACCTACTTTTATCTAATATTCACTCCTTTTACTCTGGGAATTGCAGAAATAGTGGCCGCGGCGCGTTAGGTTTGGTTAGGTTACGTTTGGCTAGGTTAGTGTATGATAGCTTGGACCTTTGCGTTATACACTGCTGTCCGCGGATGTCTGCGCTCCAATGTATTCTATTACCATATGCATGGCTCTGGAGATTCCAGCAGTTAAGTTCTCGGCACGTTAGGTAGAGTTGCGCTACGTTCGGTTAGGTTAGGTTAGGTTAAGCTCGACCGGGTTATCTTTGACATTCGTGCCATACACCGCTACACGCCGGATTCCAGTGCTCGATTTTGCTCTATTACATTCAGCTTTGCTCTGTTGAGGACAGAAATAGTGGTCTCGGTACGTTAGGTTGAGCTATGCCACGATTGATTATGTTGAGTTGGGTGAGGTTAG
>NW_016958341.1:0-308 GCF_001483705.2 Eufriesea mexicana
TTTTACCTGTTATAGCTTGGTGAATAGATCGCCTAACGCCTTCAATCCAATGGCAAGTACATCAGTCTACTTGCCGGAGGATAGGTCTATTCAAAATCTATAACCTGCTATAGCTTGGTGAATAGACCGCCTAACGCCTTCAATCCAATGGCAAGTGCAGCCGTCGGCTTGCCAGAGAACAGGTCTATTCGAAATCTATAACTTGTTATCGCTTGGCGATTAGAACGCCTAACGTCATCAGTCCCATGGCAAGTACAGACATCTACTTGCCGGAGAATAGGTCTATTCAAAGTCTATAATCCGTTATA
>NW_016958342.1:0-248 GCF_001483705.2 Eufriesea mexicana
ATCTATAACCTGTTATAGCTTGGTGAAAAGATCGCCTAACGCCTTCAATCCAATGGCAAGTACCGCCATCTGCTAGCCTAAGAATCGGTCTATTCAAAATCTATAATCTGTTGTAGCTTGGTGAATAGATCGCCAACCGCCTTCAATCCAATGACAAGTACAGACATCTACATGCCAGAAAATAGGTCTATTCAAAATCCATAACATGTTATAGCTTGGGGAATAGATCGCCTAGCGCCTTCAATCCA
>NW_016958343.1:0-272 GCF_001483705.2 Eufriesea mexicana
AGATACACATACATACATCCATACATCCATAGATCCATACATTCGTACATCCATACATTCGTAAATCCATATATACATATATCCATACATCCATACATCCATCCAACCATCCATACATCCATTCATCCGTACATCCACACATTCGTACACCCATACGTCCATACATCCATACATCCATACTTGCATACATCCATACATTCTTACATCCATGCATTCATACATACGTACATCCATACGTGCATACACCCATACATCCATACATCCATACATAC
>NW_016958343.1:395-1106 GCF_001483705.2 Eufriesea mexicana
ATGCCTCCGTACATCCATATATTCTTACATCCATACATCCATGCATACATACATCCGCACATGCATAACGGAAATACGGCCATACAATCATACATCCAAGCATACAAACGTCCATACATTAATACATCCAACCACCCATACATCCATCCATCCATACATACATCCATCCATCCATCCGCTCATACATCCAACCAACCATACATCCATACAGATACATATCCATACATCCGTACATCCGTATATCCTTACACTCGTACATCCATACATTCGTACATCCATACATACATACATCCATACATCCATCCGTCCATCCATACGTTCATACAACCACACATCCATACATCTATAAATCCATGCATCCGTACATATATACATCCTTACATTCATACATACGTACATCCGTCCATCCATACCTCAATCCATCCATATATCCATCCATCCAGACAACCATTCTTCCATACATATATCCATCCATACATCCTTCTTTCCATACATCTATCCATCCATGCATGCATCCATCCATGCATTCATACATCCACACATCCATAAATCCATCCATCCATACATCCATACATCTATCCTTCCGTACATCCATCCACCAATTCATTCATCCATACATACATACATACATACATCAATACATCCATGCATCCATGCAAACATCCATACACCCGTACATACATAAATTCGTACATCCATACGTCCATACAT
>NW_016958344.1:0-225 GCF_001483705.2 Eufriesea mexicana
TGGCGTTACCTGACCTGGCATTACCTGACCTGACATTACCTGACCTGACCTGACCTGTCCTGACTTTAAGCGATCTTACCTGACCTGACCTGACCTGACTGACCTGATCTGACGTTATATGACCTGGCAGTACCTGACCTGACACTACCCGGCCAGACCTGTCCTGTCCTGAATTTACCCGAACTTCCCTGACCTGAGCTGACCTGTCTGACATGACCTGACCTG
>NW_016958345.1:0-597 GCF_001483705.2 Eufriesea mexicana
CCTCTATACACTGCTGTTCGGTATACTTCTGCGCTCTACTGTGCTGTAATATGTTCTGGTTTGCCCTGGGGAGCTCAGTAACAGTGGTCTAGGCTGGTTATGTTTGGTTAGGTAACGGTTGGTTACGTTCCTTTTGGTTGGTTTAAGCAAGGACTGCATTGACTTATGTGCTGTACGCTGATATTCGGTGGATCGCCGCGCTCTACTGTAATCGAGTATTCTCTGATTTGCTCTGGGGAGGACGGAAATTGTGTCCTCGGCGCGTTAGGTTGGGTTGGACTACACCTGCTTACGCTACGTTAGGCTTGGTTAGGGCAGGATATCTTGGTCCTTTATGCGATACATTGCTATTCGGTGGATATGTTCGCTCTACTCTGCTCTAATATGCTGCGCTTCTCTCTGGCGACGCCGGCAATAGCAGTCCCGGCACGTTAGGCTTAGTTAGGCTACGTTTGGTTAGGCTATATTGGATGTGTTAGGCTTTGAGCTTTGTCTTTCGTGTTATACATTGTCATTCGTTGGAATTCTGCGCCCTTCCGTGCACTAGTATGCTGTGCTCGTATCTGGGAAGGCCAGAAATAGTGGTCGCGGGACGTT
>NW_016958346.1:0-612 GCF_001483705.2 Eufriesea mexicana
GCACAGTAGATCACACAAATCCGCGGCTCTGCAGTGTAAAACACAAAAGAGATGGTAACTTAAACCGACGTGACAGAACCTAAACCATCCAAACGTATCCAAGCTCAGTATAGGGTGCCAAGACCACAGTTGCTGTCTTTCGCAGGGCCAAGATGAGCTTATAATGCACAGTGGCCGACGAAATTCACCGAGTAGCTGTGCATGACACAAAAGTCAGAGCTCTCTCTACTAACGTAACCAACGGTAACATAACCAAGCGTAACCTAACTAAACCTAACGTGCAGCGACCACTATTGCGTGCATCCCCAGAGCCGACCCGAGTATAATAGTTCACGGCAGAGCGTAGAATTCCAACGTATTACAGCCTATGCCAGAAAAGTCAAGGCTGTCCAATCCTGACCCAAACAAGCATAAAGATGCGTAACCTAACCCGAACTAGCGTGGCAGGACCGCTATTCCTGGCATCCCCAGACCCGAACCGAGCATAATGGAGTAACTTAGAGTGTAGAAATACGAAGAATGGCAGCGCACGGCACAAAATTCTCAGCCATACTATCCTAACCTGTCCGAACGTAATATAAACAAACGGAACACAGCATGTCCTAAAGTGCC
>NW_016958347.1:0-1129 GCF_001483705.2 Eufriesea mexicana
GTAGCTTTGACCTTAATGCTATAGTCTGCTATTAGGAGGACTTCTGAGTTCTACAGTGCTGTAGTATTTTCAGATTCGACGTGGGAAGGACAGAAATAGTGGTCTCGGCACGTTATGTTGGGACAGGCTACGTTCGATAAGTTCGGGTTGCGCTAAGTTTGGACAGTATAGCTTTAACTTAATTATTGTACTTCGCTATTCGGCGGATTTCTGCACTCTGCTGTGCTCTAGTATGTCCTGCTTGACTCTGCGGATGTCAATGATAGCGGTCCCGGCACGTTGGTTAGTGTTAGGCTATGTTTGGCTATGTTCTGTTTGTGTGGGTGAGGTTTGGGTATCTTCGACTTTTCTGATATACACTGCGATTCTATGCATTTCTGCCATATACTCGCCACCAGTACGTTCTGCAACGCTCTGCGGAAGCCAGCCGTAGTGGTCGCGGCAGGTAAGGCTGAGTTATTTTTCGTTTGGTCAGGTCAAGTTTGGCCTGGTTTGGAGAAGATACCTTTGACTTGATTGCCATAGTCTGCTATTAGGATGATATATGCGCTCTGCAGTGCTCCAATGCATTCATCTTAGCTCTGGCAAACCCAGCATGGGCGGTCTCGGCACGTTATGATGTGACAGGCTATGTTCCGTTTGGTTGTGTCAGGCTACGTTTTGTATGGAGAGTTTCAACATTTATGCTGCAGACTGTTATTCGATGTATTTCTTCGCTCTACTGCGCTCTGGTATGCCCTGCTTGGCCCTGTGGAGGTCAGCAATAGCGGTCTGGGCGAGTTTGGTTGAGTTGGGCTATGTTTGGTTACTTTCTGTTGGCTCGAGTAGGGCATGGATGGCATTGACTTTCCTGATATACACTGCGATTCTACGGTTTCTGGGATCTCATCTCCACTAACATGTTCTGCCTGACTCTGGGTAGGCCAGCAACGATGGTGGCGGCATGTTAGGCTGGGTTAGAAAAAGTTTGGTCATGTTACCCTTGGTTAAGCTAGGAGGCGATTGCTTGGCCTTTGGTGTTGTAGTCTGCTCTTAGGTGGATTCCCGAGCCATAGAGTGCTCTAATGTTATCTGCTTGTCTCTGGGAAGGCCAGCAATAGTGAGTTCTGCACGCTATGTTGAGTCAAGT
>NW_016958348.1:0-491 GCF_001483705.2 Eufriesea mexicana
AAAAATATGTAATATTTACTTATTTTTAATCACACGAACAATTTATTTAGCATCGATGCTTACTGATGCATACACCGCGTAACACTTTTCTTCCCGCGCGCGGATTGTCGGGCTTTTTTCTGCCCTTTTCACATACTCGCGTCAATAAACCGTCGTTACTGCACCTAATTGAAAGAGCACAGTTCTTACACCCACTACACTATCATAAACATATTGTGATTACGGTCCCAAGAAACTATCCCGCGTCGAGTTTCTACCTTAATTTCTACCTTATTGCTCTAGCGTATACAGAGCCTCGACACCAACCAGCATAGAATATAACAAAAAGTTAAACCCAAAAACAATCTTTGAAATTCTTTTGCAACGAAATTAAACCGTTTATAACGTTTTATAAATTTATTTTAAGATGAAACGAGAATAAAGCGCCGTCGCATACGCAACGATATATCGTCGTTGGCACTTTTTGCAAGTGTAGCAAACGAGGATATATC
>NW_016958349.1:0-690 GCF_001483705.2 Eufriesea mexicana
CGACTGCACCAGGGCCAAGCAGAATGTTGTAGAGAACAGACGATCGCAGATTTCCGCCGAATATCGTTGTGTAGCACGATAGTCAAAGCTGTCCTAATCGAACATAGCGTAACACTAACTATCCATACGTAACCGAAAACAACCAGTCCATACGTAACCGAAAACAACCTAACGTGCCGAGACAGCAATTTCTGGCTTCCCAAGGTACAAGTAGAAAATATTAAAGCACAGTAGGGTGCAGAAACTCCCCGAGTAGCAGCGCGCAGCAAAGAAGTCAATGCTACGCAATCCTAACATAGCAAAGCCTATCATAGCCAAACGCAAATTAACTCAACGTATCGTGCCGTGACCGCAAGTGCTGACAACGCCAGAGCCAAGCAGCACAGGTTAGGGGAGAGGAGATTTCAGAAATCCATTGAAACACAGTGTATAGGCGAAGGTCATGGCTATCCTAACCGAAATATACCAAACTTAACCACCCAAATGTAACATAATCGTGGTAGCGGCAAGATACGTTTGGTTAGGTTAGGTTGGATTATGTTTGGTCAGGTTGCCTTCGCCTTTTGTGCCATGCAGAGCAATGTGGTCGATTTCTACGATCTACTGCGCCGTAGCATATTCTGCGCAGCTCTGCCGATGCCAGCAATAGTGATCACGGCAAGTTAGTTTGGGTTAGGTTACGTTTGGTTA
>NW_016958350.1:0-251 GCF_001483705.2 Eufriesea mexicana
GGGCGTATGTGCGAGGTGTTGGAGGGGACCAGCGACCGCGTGACGGTCCCCACGAAGAATGCGAAGCTGGGGGTGACAGGGCTCGGAGACTCTGTCATCGCCCGCAAGGTGGCCGCTGCCCTGGCCAGTGTCGGTGGGTGCACCGTGGCGGAGGTGAGAACCGGAGAGTTCCGGTCTTCCACCTCGGTGCAAGGCGCTGTCTGGGCACAGTGTCCCCTCGCGGCAGTCAAGAAGGCTGACGATTGCGGGCA
>NW_016958351.1:0-574 GCF_001483705.2 Eufriesea mexicana
AGGCTACGTTTGGTTCGGTTACGTTAGCATGGGTTATGTTCTGGTACCTACAACTTCTTTGCTGTACACTGCGTTTCTATGGACATCTGCTCTCTACTGTGCTCTAATACGTTCCGCTTTGCTCTCGGGAGTCCAGCAATAATGATCTAATCGCGTAATGTTGAGGTACACTACGATTGTATTGCTTAGGTTAGGACAGGTTAGGTTTGGGTATCTTCCGCTTATATGCTATGCACTGCAATGTGGTGGATTCCTGCGCTCTGCCGTGCTTTAGTATATCTTGGTTGGCTCTGCTGAGGCCAGCAATAGTGGTCTCGGCACGTTATATCGAGTTTAGCTTCGTTCGTTTATGTTACGTTTGGCGTGGTTAGGATACGGTAACCTCGGCTTTTGTGCTATATATTGCTGTTTGGTGGATTTCTGCGCTCTACTGCGTTCTAGTATCCCCTGCTTCGCTCTCGGGTGGCCAGAAATAGTAAAATAGTGGTCTCGGTGCGTTAGGCTGAGAAAGATTACTTACATTCGCCCTACGTTTGGCAAGGTTTGGATACGATAGCCTTGACTTTTGCGCAAT
>NW_016958352.1:0-761 GCF_001483705.2 Eufriesea mexicana
CTGACCCCCACAGAGACAGGCAGATTGTACTAAAGCACAGTAGCTTGCCTATACCCACCGCCTCGCAGGGAACAGCACGAAAGTCGAGGATATCCTGACATAACCTGACCTAACCTAGCCTAACAGAACGTAGCGTGACTCAACAGAGCGTGCCGCGACCGCTGCTGCCGGACTCCCAAGTGCCAACCGGAAAAGAGAAGAGCACAGTGGATCACAGGAAACCGCCGGATAATGGTGTATAGCACGAAAGTCGAAACCATTCTTAACAAACGAAACCAAACATAACCTAATCAAGCGTAGCCTAATTCAACTTACCGTGCTGCGACCACTATTGCTGATTAAGCGTAGCCTAATGCAACTTACCGTGCTGCGACCACTATTGCTGGACGGAACAGTCCAAGCGGAATATAGCAGAGCACAGTAGATCACAGAAATACATCGAACAGCAGTGTATACCACGAATGTCGAAACTACCCTAACCAAACTTATCAGAACGTAACCTAACCAAACACAAGCCAATTGAAGTAAATATGCCCGGCCACTACATCTCGCCTCCACAGAGTAGAGCAGAGTGTAGCATACCAATGTAAAGCGCCGAAATCCACTGAATAGCTGCGTAAAGCGAAAAGTCAAAGAAATCCCAACCAATCCTTACAAACCTACAATAACGAAACGTAACATAGCTCAACCAAACGTGTCGTGACAACTATTACTGGCCACGCCACAGACAAGCAGAACATGCTAGAGTGCAGTAGGGCGCA
>NW_016958353.1:0-428 GCF_001483705.2 Eufriesea mexicana
ACTAATATCGTGGTGAGCTTACTTGCTTCGATAAATAAGGAGGAGAGATTATATTGGCGCGCTGTAGCCATTGCAGTGCTATAGAGTTTGCATGGAATATTTAATTTTATTGACATTTTCTACTAATATCTTCGTGAGCTTACCTTGTTGCACAAATAAGGTGGGAGGATTCTCCTGGCGTGCTATAGCCACTGCAATGCAGTAGAAACTGCACCAAAAATTCAAGTTTATTGACAATTACGACTAATATCGTAGTGTGGTGTCCTTCTTGCATAAATAAGGAGGAAAGATCCCATTGGCGCGCTGTAGTCATTGCAATGCAATACAATCTGGCTGAAAAATTTAATTTTATTGACATTTTCGACTAGTATCGCGGTGCCCTAACTTTCATGCATAAATATGGAGGAAAGATACTATTGGCGTGCTAT
>NW_016958354.1:0-276 GCF_001483705.2 Eufriesea mexicana
CCAGATTCTATGGCATTGGAATTGCTATAGCACGCCAATAGTATCTTTCGTCCTTATTTATGCTACAAAGTTAGCTCAACACGATATCAGTCGAAAAAGTTAATAAAATTGAATTTTTCAGCCTCATCCCACAGCATTGGAATGGCTATAGCACGCCAATACAGTATTTCGTACTTATTTCTGCAAGAAATTTCGCTCACCACGATATTTGTTGAAAATGTCAATAAAATTGAGTTTTCCAGCCAGATTCTATAGCATTTCAAATGCTATAGCACG
>NW_016958355.1:0-783 GCF_001483705.2 Eufriesea mexicana
ATGGCCCTGGGGAGGCCAGCAATAGTGGTCGCGGTACGTTAAGTTGATTTTGGTTACGTTTTGTTTGATTACGTTAGTTTGGGTTAGGTCTGGATTGCTTTGACCTTCGTGGTGTAAACTGCTATTCGGTGGACCTCTGCGCTCTTCTGTGCTCCAGTGTGTTCTGTTTGGCTCTGGGAGGACGACAATATTGGTCTCGCCGCGTTTGGTTGAAATAGATAACGTACGGTTATGTTACGTTTGTTTAGGTTATGTTTGGGAAGCTTTGACTTTTACTCCATGCACCGCTATTTCATGGATTCCTGCTCTCGACGATGCGCTAATGTATTCTGATTGGCTCTGGGGAGGCCAGTGAAATTGACTTCGGCACGCTAGGTTTAGCTAAGTTACGTTTGCCTTGGCAAGGTTGGGATATGTTTGGTAGGTTAGCTTTGACTTTGGGCTGTACATTGCTATTCGGTCGATATGTGTGCACTGTATTGCCCTACTAGCATTTGCTTGCACCTGGAAATGCGAGCAATAGTGGTCGTGGCACGTTTGGTTGAGATACGTTACGTTCGGTTAGGTTATGGTTAAGTTAGGATGTGGTAACTCTGACCTTTGTGCTACACACTGCTATTCCATGGTCCTCTGAGCTCTTCTGAGTGACATCGCACTCTGCTTGGCTCTGTGTTCGCCTAGAGTAGTGCTCTCGGCACGTTAGGTTGGGATATGTTATTTTCTGTAAGGTTAGGTTTTAATACCTTTGGCTAGAATAGCTTTGAATTTTGTGCTATGCACTGC
>NW_016958356.1:0-752 GCF_001483705.2 Eufriesea mexicana
GTACACTGCTATTCGGTGGATATATGCGCTCTACTGTGCTCTAGAACGTCCAGCTCAACTCCGGGGATGGCAGCAAAAGCAGTCTCGGTACGTTAGGTTTAGTTAGGCTATGTATGTTTATGTTCTCCTGGTTTGGGTTATGTCTTGGTAGCTTTGTCCTTTCTGATATACATTGCGATTATTCGGATTTCTGCATTCTACTCTCCACTAGTGTGTTCTGCTTGGATCTGGGGAGGCCAGCAATAGTGTTCGCGGCCTGTTGGTTCGACTTATGTTACGTTTTGTTATGTTACGATTGTTTAGGTTAGAAGAGGATTGCCTTAGATTTGGTGCTATAGTCTGATATATGGTGGACTTCTGGGCCCAACAGTGCTTTAGTATTTTCACCTTGGCTCTGGGAAGGACAGCAATAGAGGTTTCTGCACGTTAAGTTTAGTAACGTTACGTTCGGTTAGCTTGAGTCTCACTAAGTTTGGTTGATGTAGCTATAGCTCTTATACTGTGCACTGCTATTCGGAAGATTTCTGCGATCTATTGTGCTCTAGTATGTCCTGCTTGTCTCTGAGTAGGTCAACAAGGGCGATCTCGGCACGTTAGTATGGGTTAGGCTATGTTTGGCTATTTCCCGTTGATTGCATCAGTCTTCGATAACTACGACCTTCCCGATATGCACTGCGATCCTACGGATTTCTGCGTCCTACTCACAACTAATGTGCTCTGCTTGGCCCTGGGAGGCTAGCAATAATGTTGGC
>NW_016958357.1:0-597 GCF_001483705.2 Eufriesea mexicana
GTCCAATATCGTGGTGAGCAATCTTCCTTGCATAAGAATGGAGGAAAGATACTTTTGGCCTGCCATAGCCATTGCAATGGTGCAGAATCGGGCTGGAAAATTCAATTTTATTGACATTTTCGACTAATATCATGGTGAGCCATCTTCTTTGCATAAGTGAGGACGAAAGATCCTTTTGGCGTGCTCTATCCATTGGAATGATATGGAATGTGACTGGCAGCTTCGATTTTATAGACATTTTCAACTAATATCGTGGTGAGTTACCTTTCCTGCGTAAATAAGGCTGGAAGATTCTGTTGGCAAGCGGTAACCATTGCAATGCTACAGAATCTTGCAGGAAAATTCAATTTTTTGACATTTTCGACTAATATCGTGGTGAGCCGACTTCCTTGCTTAAGTAAGGAGGGAAGATCCTTTTGGCCTGCTATAAGTAGCCATTGCAATGCTGCAGTATCGGGCTGGAAAGTTCAATTTTATAAACATTTTCGACTGATATCGTTGTGAGCTATCTTCCTTGCATATGTATGGAGGAATGATCCCTTTGGCGTGCTATAGCCATTGCAATGCTGTAGAATCTGGCTGGAAAGCTCAATTTTA
>NW_016958358.1:0-1569 GCF_001483705.2 Eufriesea mexicana
GCAGTGTACACCACGAAAGTCAAAGCTATGCTAACCCAACCCAAACTAACGTAACCTATCCAAGCGTGGACTAACTCAAACTTACGAGCCGAGACCTTCATTTCTGGCCACCCCAGTGCCAACCAGAACACACTAAAGCACATTAGAGCGCAGAAGTCAAACGAATATCGGTTTATAGCACAAAAGTCTAAGACATCATTACCAAACCTAACCCAACCTAGCATAGCGGAACGTAACCTAGCTCAACCTATCCTGTCGCGACCACTATTCCTGGCGTCCCCAGTCAAAGGCGGCGTGTGATAGCGCAAATTGGGGATCAGAAGCCCATAGGATAGCAGTGTGTAGCACAAAGGTCATAGCTGTCCTTACCAATCGCAACGTCAGCAACCCAAGCCAAACGTATTTAGCTCAACCTGACGTGCCGAAACAATTGCTGGCCTCCCAGTGAGTCGATCAGAGTATACTGCTGTCTATGTATAGAGCAGAAATGCACCGTAGAGCAGCGTATGGCACAAGAGGCACAGCTACCCTATCCCAACCAGACCACACGTAACACAACCAAACGTTATCTATCTCAACCTCACGTGCCGAGACCATTACTGCTGGCCTCCCCAGAGCCAAGCAGAACATACTAGGACACAGTAGAGCGTAGAAGCCCACCGAACAATAGTTTACCCCACGAAAGGCAAAGCATTCCCAGCTTAACACGAAGCAACGTAACCTAACCAAACGCAGCCTACTAAACCTAGCGTGGCGAAGACGCTATTACTGGCCTCCACAGAGACGAGCGGAGTATAGCAGAGCAAAGTCAGTCACAGGAATCCTCCGAATAGCAGCGTATGGCAGAAGAGGAAATGCCACCCTAACGGAACTCAACCTAACTTAACCAAGCGTACCCTAAAAAAACAAACGTGCCACGACCACCATTGCTGTCCTCCACAGAGACAATGAGATGCCAGTAGAGCAATGCAGAGTGCAGATATCTCCCGAATTGCAGTATGCAGCACAAAAGTCAAAGCCGTCCTAACCAAAGTTATCCTAACCTAACCTAGCAAAATGTAACATAACTCAGCTTGACGCCCCGCGGCCACAATTACTGGAATTCCCGGAGGAAGGTAGGGATAGTTAGATCTCAGTAGAGCGCAGAAATCGACCGCATAGCAGTGTACAGCGCAGATGTCGCACCTATCCTATCGTAACCTAGCCGAATGTAGCCTAATTCAACCACACGCGCAACGACCGTTGTTGCGTGCATCCCAAGAGACAGGAAGATGCTACTAGAGCAATGCAGAGGGCAGATGTCGCCCGAATAGCAGTGTATAGCGCAAAAGTCAGAGCTACCCTAACCTAACATAACCAAACCTGGCCAAGCCAAACATCATGACTAATCATAACGTTCCGAGGCGTCTGTTGCTGCCTACCCCAGAGCCAGGCAGAACATATAAGAGGAGATTAGGGGGCAGAAGACCATAGAATCACAGTGCGTGACAGAATAGTCGAAGCTACCCTATCCTGGCATAACCGACCGTATCATAAACGAACGTGGCATAAATCAACCTAACGAACAGA
>NW_016958359.1:0-220 GCF_001483705.2 Eufriesea mexicana
TTAGGTTAGGTTCGGTCAGGTCAGGTCAGTTTATGTTAGGCTGGGTTAGGTTAGGTTAGGTTAGGTTAAGTTAGGATAGATTAGGTTAGGTTAGGTTAGGTTAGGATAGGTTACGTTGGGGTTGTTTGGTTTGGGTTAGGTTGGTTTGGGTTAGGTTAGGTTAGGATAGATTAGGTGATGTTAGGTTGGGTTAAGTTATGTTAGGTGAAGTTAGGAAAGG
>NW_016958359.1:399-761 GCF_001483705.2 Eufriesea mexicana
TTGGGCTGGTTTGGTTTGGGATGGACTATGTTAGGTTAGATTTGGAGAGGTTAGGTTACGTTAGGTTTGGTTAGGTTAGGTTGGGTGATGTCATGTTACGCCCGGTTAGGCAGGTCAGTTTAGCTTGGGTTATGTTCGGTTACGTTAGGTTAGGTTAGGTTAAGTGAGGTCATGTCACGCCCAGTTAGGCCAGGTCAAGTTTGGTTAGGTTAGGTTAGGTTAGCTTCGATCTGGTCAGGTCACATTAGCTTATTTTCGGATGGGTTAGTTTAGGTTACGTTGGGTTAGGTTCGGATAGGTTAGGGTATGTTAGGTTCGCTCGGGTTTGGTTGGGTTCGGTTAGGTTAGATCGGGTTACATCA
>NW_016958360.1:0-547 GCF_001483705.2 Eufriesea mexicana
GTCCTGACCTGACCTGTCCTGAACTGAACTGACCTGACCTGAACTGACATGACGTGACCTGACATGACATGACCTGAACAGACCGGACCTGATCAAACCTGACCTAATCTGCCCTAACCTAACCAAACCTAACCTAACCTAACCT
Source organism: Eufriesea mexicana (assembly GCF_001483705.2). Lineage (NCBI taxonomy): Eukaryota > Metazoa > Arthropoda > Insecta > Hymenoptera > Apidae > Eufriesea > Eufriesea mexicana. Next base: position 146 of record NW_016958360.1, read on the forward strand.
AACCTATCCTAACTTTGTAAAACCTATCCTAGTCAAACACACCCAAGCTTTAGCAAACCTAACATAACCAAACCCAACCTACCCAAGCTTATCCTAACCTAACATAACGAAACCTATCCTTACATGACCTAACCTAACCTAGCTAACCTAGCTTAACCACATAACCTAACCCAAACAATCCTAACCAACCTAATCAAGGTTAACCTCAGCTCACCTATCCTAATCTAACCTATCGAAAGCTAACCCAACCTACGCTAACCTAAGATAACCTAAGCTGACCTGACATTACCTTTCCTGACATGGCCTGGCATGATCTGGCCTGACCTACCCTGGCCTGACCTTACCGAACCTGACATCTCCTGACCTTACATGATCTGACCTCACCTGACCTCACCTGACCTA
>NW_016958361.1:0-2836 GCF_001483705.2 Eufriesea mexicana
ATTACAACAGAATCTGTCTGGAAAGTTCTATTCTATTGAAATTTTCGACTAATATCGTGGTGAGCAAACCTTTCTGTATAAATAAGGAGGAAGGATTGTATTGGTATGCCATAGCTATTGCATTGCAGCAGAATCTGTCTGAAAAGTTCAATTTTACTGACATTAACGACTAATATCGTGGTGAGCACGCTTTTCTGCACAAATACGGGGGAAAGATACTTTTCGTTTGCTATAGCCATTCCATTCAATAGAACCTGACTGAAAAGTCCAATTTTAATGAAATTTTCGGCTAATATCGTTGTGAGCAATCTTTTCTTCGTATACAAGCAGGATCCAAAATATTGTTTTGTTATAGCCATTGCAATGTAATTGCATCTGACTGAAAAACTCAATTTCATCGACATTTTCGACTAATATCGTGGTGAGCAAACTTTTCTGTTCAAATGGGGTGGAAAGATACTACTGGATCGCTGTGTTCATTGTATTGCAATAGAATCTGTCTGGTACGTTCAATTTTATTGACATTATTCTCTGATATTGCTGTGAGAAAACCTTTCAGCGTAAATAAGGAGGAAAGGTTCTATTGGTTTGATATAGTCATTGCATTGCAACTGAATCTGACGGAAAGTTCAAATTATTGACATTTTCGTCTAATATCGTGGTGAGCAAAATATTCTGCATAAATAAGGTGTAAAGATACTATTGGTTTGTTATAGCCGTTGCTCTGCAATAGAATCTACCGGAAAAGTTCAATTTTATTGACATTTTCGTCTACTATTGTGGTGAGCAGGCCATTCTGCGTAAATAAGGAGGAAAGATTCTATTGGTTTGCTATTGCCATTGCATTGCTAAAGATTCAGACTCGAACGTTCAAATATATTGAAATTTCAACTAATATCGTGGTGAGAGACCTTTTCTGCATAAATAAGGCGGAAATATTCTATTGGTTTGCTAGTGCCGTTGTATTGCAATAAGATATGACTGAAGAGTTCAATTTCAATAATATTTTCGACTAATATCGCTATGAGGAAGTTTTTCTTCACGAATAAGGAGGAATGATACTATTGGTTTGCTATAGCCATTGCAATGCAATAAAATCAGACTGAAATGTTCGATTCTATTGATATTTTAGACTAATGTCGTGGTGAGCAAACTTTTTTGCATAAATAAGGGGGAAAGATCCTACTGCGTTTGCTATAGCCATTGCATTGCAACAATATCTGTCAGAAAAGTACAATTCTTTTGAAATTTTCGACAAATATTGAGCTGAGCAGGCTTTTCTGCGTAAATAACGTGGTAAGATTCTCTTGGTTTGCTGTAGCCATTGCATTGCATTAGAATCTGACTGGAAAGTTAAATTTTGTTGATGTTCTCGATTAATATCGCTATGAGCAAACGAATCTGAATAAATACGAAGGAAGGATTCCATTGGTTTGCTGTAGCCCTTGCATTGCAGAAGCATCTGACTGGAAAGCTCATTATCGACTAATACGGTGTTGTGCAAACTCTTTGGCATACATAAGGAGAAAGGATTCTATTGGTTTGCTATAGCCATTGCAATGCTATAGAATCTGAAAAAAAGTTCATTTTCATTGACATTTTCGACTAATATCTAGTACAGCAAACTTTTCTGCACAAATAAGGAGGAATGATTCTATTGGTTTGCTATAGCCATTGCATTACAATACAATCTGCCTGAAAAGTTCAATTGTATTGACATTTTCGACAAATATCTTGGAGGGAAGGCTTTTCTGCGAAAATAAGGAGGTAAGGTTCTATTCGTTTGCTATAGCCATTGCATTGCAATAGAATCTGACTGAAAAGTTCAATTTTATTGACATTTTCTTCTAATATTCTGGTGAGCAAAGCTTTCTGCGTAAATAAGGAGGAAAGATTCAATTGGTTTGCTATATCCATTGCATTGCAATAGAATCTGACTGAAAAGTTCAATTTTATTGACATTTTCTTCTAATATTCTGGTGAGCAAAGCTTTCTGCGTAAATAAGGAGGAAAGATTCAATTGGTTTGCTATATCCATTGCATTGCAATAGAATCTGACTGAAAAGTTCAATTTTATTGACATTTTCTTCTAATATTCTGGTGAGCAAAGCTTTCTGCGTAAATAAGGAGGAAAGATTCAATTGGTTTGCTATATCCATTGCATTGCAATAGAATCTGACTGAAAAGTTCAATCTTATTAACAAATTCGTCTAATATTCTGGTGAGCCAACCTTTCTACGTAAATTAGGAGGAAACATACTATTGGGTTGCTATTGTCATTGCAATGCACTAGAATCTGACCGAAAAGTTCAATTCTATTGACATTTTCGACTAATATCGTGGTGGGCAAACCTTTCTGCATAAATAGGTAGGAAATATTGTAGTGGTGTGCTATAGTCATTGCATTGCAATAGAAAGGCATTGCAATAAAATATGACTGAAAAGTTCAATTATATTGATATTCTCTACTAATATCGCAATCAGCAGGTTTTCCTTCACAAATAAGCAGGAAAGAATCTAGCGGTTTTCTTTTATAGCTATTGCATTGCAACAGAATCCGACTGAAAAGTTTAATTTTATTGGCATTTTCGGCTAATATCGCGGTGAGCAATCTCTTCTGCAAAAATAAGGAGGAATGATTCTCTTGGTTTGCTAAAGCTAATGCATTGCAGTAGATTCCGACATTCGACACAAAGGCTCAATTTTATTGACATTCTCGTCTAACATCGCGGTGAGCAGAAGAATCTGAATAAATACGAATGAAAGATTCCACTGGTTTGCTGTAGCACTAGCATTGCAGTAGAATCTGACCGGAAAGCTCATTATCGACTAATGT
>NW_016958362.1:0-256 GCF_001483705.2 Eufriesea mexicana
CCATACATCCATACATACATTCATACCTACATCCATAAATACATCCATACAAACGCCGTTACATTCTCCCGTACATACAACCATACCGCCACACATCCATACATCCATAAATCCATCCATCCATGCACTCATCCATTCATTCGTACATCCATGCATCCATGCATACCCCCATACACTCATCCATACATACATCCATAGATACATCCGTAAATGCGTCCATACAAACATCCATGCATGCATCCATCCATACATCCAT
>NW_016958363.1:0-597 GCF_001483705.2 Eufriesea mexicana
CATTGCACTGCTATATAATCTGGCTGGAAAATACAATGTTATTGACATTTTCGACTAATATCGCGGAGAGCTATCTATCTTGCATAAGAAGGGAGGAATGATCCTTTTGGCGTGCTATGGCCACTGCAAGGCTCTGGAATCTGGCTGGAAATTTCAATTCTACTGACATTTTCGACTTATATCGTTGTGAGCTGCCTTTCTCGCATAAATAAGGAGGAATGATTCTGTTTGCGTGCTATAGGCATTGCAATGCTATAGAATCTTGCTGGAAAGTTCAGTTTTATTGACATCTTCGACTAATATTGTGGTGTGCTATCTACCTTGCATAAGAAAGGAAGAAAGATCCCTTTGGCGTGCTATAGCCGTTGCAATGCAATAGAATCTAATACAATTTTATCCACATTTTCGACTAATATCGTGTTGTGCTATCTATCTTGCATAAGAAAGGAGGAATGATTCATTTGGCGTGCTATGGCCATTGCAGTGCTCTGGAATCTGGCTGGAAAAATGATTTTTATTGACACTTTCGACTACTATCTTGTCGAGCTATCTTTCTTGCATAAATAAAGAGGAAATATCCTATTTGCGTGCTATAGC
>NW_016958364.1:0-558 GCF_001483705.2 Eufriesea mexicana
CAATACATTCATAGATCCATATATCCATGCATCGACACATATATCCAACCATTCATGCATCCATCCATGCACCCATCCATCCGTCCATGTATCACTTCATCCGCCCATCGATTCATCCACCCACGCATACATGCGTCCATACATCCGTACATCCATTCATTCGTACATCCATACATCCATCCATACGTGCATCCATACATCCATCCATACGTGCATCCATACATCCATACATCCATCCTGCCATACAACCACCCATCCATACATCCATCGATACATACATCTACCCGCCCATACATCCTTCCATCCATACATCCAAACATCCACAAAGCGATACATACATAAATCCTTCCGTTCGTACGTCTCCCATTCGATACATCCATCCATCCATACATCCATACATATATACATCCACAGATACATACATCCATACTGCCATACATTCATGCATCCATACACCTGTACATCAATACATTCATCAAACCTTATATCCTGCCATCCACACATACATCCATCCATACATCCATCCATACACACCCCCATACACCCATAAATCCATAC
>NW_016958365.1:0-2172 GCF_001483705.2 Eufriesea mexicana
TTTGTGTTGTACACCGATGTTGGGAGGATGTCTGCGCTCTACATTGCTCTACCGTACTCTGCTCGACTCTGTGGAGGCCAACAATAGTGTTCGCGGCACGTTAGGTTTAGTTACCCTTCGTTTGGTTAGGTCAGTTTATGTCTGGTTTGGTCAGGATGGCATCGACAATAGTGCTATACACTGCTATTCGGTGGATTTCTACGCTCTACTGTGACCTTATATCCTCCGCTTCGCGCTGGGAGGGGGGCAGAAGTTGTGGTTGAGTTAGGTTGAGTTGGTTACTTTTGTCTAAGTTACGTTTGTTCGGGTTTGGTTAGGATGTCCTTGACCTATGCGCTATACACTGCAGTTTCATGGACTTTTGCGTTCTACTCTCCTTTAATATGTTCTGCTGAGCGTTGGGAGGTAAGCAATGGTGGTCTAGGTACGGTAAGTAGAGTTAGGTTACCTTTGGTTGAGTTACGTTTGGTTGGGTTAGGTTAGGATACTTTTGACTTTTGTGCTGTAAACTGTAATGCGGTGGAATGGCGCAGTCTAGTTTGCTCTATTATATTCTTTTTGGCTCCGGAGTGACAAGCAATAGTGGTCTCGGCACGTTATGTAGGGCTAGGCTGCTTCCGGCTTTGTTACGTTTGGTTACGATAGGATACGGTAGTTTCGACTATTGTTATATACACTGCGACTCTATGGATTTTTGCGCACTAATCTCCTTTAATATGTCCTGCTTCGCTCTGGGGACGGCAGTTACAGTGTTCTCGGCACGTTAGTCTGAGATATGTAGTGCTTGGCTATGTTACGTTTTGTAAGGCTAAGATAGGGTAGCTTAGACTTTTGTGTTATACACTGCTCTTCGGTGCATTTCTGCGCTCTACTGCGCGCTGTCACACACTGCTTGGCCCTGGGGACGCCAGGAAAAGTGGTCGCGTCGCGATGGGTCTAAATATGTTCCTTTGGTTAGGCTACGTTACGTTAGGTTTGGTTAGGATAACTTGGTCTTTTGTGCTATACACTGCTATTCGGAGGATTTGTGGGCTCGTTGTTGCTCTACTATACTCCACTTGACTCTGGGAAGGCCAGCAACTCTGGTCCCGGCAAGCTAGGTTGAGCTATGTTGCGTTCGGCTTGGTCAGGTTTGGTTAGTGTAACTTTGACTGTTGTGCCGTACTCTGATACTCGGCCGAATTATGCGATCTGTATTGCTCTGCTATCCTCAGCTTGCCTATGGGAAGATCAGAGATAGTGGTCACGGCTCGTTTGGATGAGATAGGTTACGATCGATTATGTTACGCTATGTAATGTTTCGTTATGATATCTGTGACTCTTATGCTGTACTCCGCTATTCGTAGGATTTCCGAGTTCTACAGTGCTCCAGTATATTCTACTCGGCTATAGGGAGGCCAGCAGTGGTGGTCACGGAACGTTAGACGGTGTTATGTTACGTCCGGTTGTACTACGTTTGGTTAGGTTGGGATAGGATATCTTCGACTTTTGTGCCACACACTGCTACTCGGTGGACTTTTGCGCTCTGCATTGCGCCACTATACTCTGCTCGACTCTCGGGGAGCCAGCAATAGCGGTCGTGTCACGTTAGGTATAGTTGGGTTACGTTTGGTTAGGTTAGGTTAGGTCAAGTTTGATTTGTATATCTTTGTCTTTCGTGCTGTACACAGATTTTCGATGAATTCCTGCCCTCTGCTGTGCTCTAACATGCCCTGCTTTGCTCTGGGGAGGCCAGAAATATAGTCCGCGCCTCGTTAGGTTTAGACATGACACGTTTGGTTAGGTTATGTTAGCATGGGTTAGGTTCAGATAGCCTTTCCCTTACTGCTATTCACTGCCATTCTATTTATTCCTCTTCTCCGTTCGCCTCTAATATTTTCTGCTTGGCGTTGGGGAGACCAAAATCAGTGGCCTAGGCACGTCGGGTTTTGTTATGTTACGTTTGCTTATGCTATGTTTGGCCAGGATGCGAAAGGACAAATTCGGCCTTTGCGGTATACACTGCTATTCGGTGGATTTCCGCGCTGTTTGTTGCTCTACTATACTCTTCTCGATTTTTGGGGGTGCCAGGAATAGTGATCTCGGCACGTAAGGTTGAGTTAGATGACGTTTGGTTGTGTTAGGTTGTCCTGCTTTAGGTAGGGGTAGCTTTGTCTTTTGCGCTACACACTG
>NW_016958366.1:0-259 GCF_001483705.2 Eufriesea mexicana
TTAGGTGTTTTAGGTGTTTTAAAATTTAAACTACTTATTAAACATATTAAAATTTCATTAAATGCTATATTTGATTTAAAAGATCAATTTTTTAAATTAAGACATTTAATGAAAAAATATTAAAAATAATAATTTAATATTAATTTTGAATTGTCAATTTAATGTTACTTAAAGATTTAATTAATTTTTAATTAAAATAAATTAAATTTTATTTTTAATTCAATTCATCAAATATTTTATTCATGTTCTTTCTAAAGTA
>NW_016958367.1:0-356 GCF_001483705.2 Eufriesea mexicana
TCGACAAAAACGTAAACTTGTATAAAATTCGTCCTAAAACACATATATCCAATAATTATTTTTGAATAAAAAGGAATTCAGTTTATTTTTAAATATAGTCTCACTTCAAATGGTTCTCCATATATTTTACCACCTTCTCCTGTACCTGTATGGAACACGATCTTGTGTTAGGAATCCTTTGATAATTCTATGAAATATAGTATCACCCTAATATCCTTCCATACATAATTGTATGAAATTTCTACATGCTTTTGGAGTTTCTTTTGACCATAATTCCAACTCATCATCACTAGCAGTTGTTTTCATTATATCCTAGTTATAAGAAATCTATTAGTTTTATTAATGTAAAACACCTT
>NW_016958368.1:0-3753 GCF_001483705.2 Eufriesea mexicana
AGGTAAATTCCAAAGCACGTCTGGGATAATCAATGCAGAGTGCGGTTATGGCTATGGATATTTTTAACTGTGAGTGCGTTTCTTAGTACATCCAAAGGGAGAGCACTGTAGAATTGGGACAATCTGTTCACCGAAGACTAAAATTGCGCAGCAGTTCTATGATCATCAATGAATACGAAAGCTATGGGTAGTGATATTCACAATTCCGAGTACGGCATTTCGTACATACACCAGTAGATCACAATAGCCGTTGGACTAATAAATAAGTGATAACTGAAATTACATTGCTAGTCTAGGGTAGTCAATGCATATTACGGTTATGCCTGAAGATATTTACAGTCCACAGTACTGTTCTTTGTACATCCATCAACATGGCACTGTACCCGTCGGATTGAACTGCGCAATGATGATTAAGGTTCCATAGCATTTTTAGAATGACAAAAGATAGATCAGTTACTGCTAGAGGTATTAACAGTTTACTTAACTGTACTGTGTGCATCCATCGACATTGTACTGCAGCCGCTGTGTTAAACAGTTCACTGGTGATATATATTCCACAGTAGCTCTAGAATAGTCAATGTGTACGTCGGTTGTGTATAGAGATATTTAATATTCATTGTGCTGCATTTCGTACGTCCACCAACAGTGCAGCGCAGCCGCTGCATTAACTTGCTCACTGATGATTTATATTCTATTGTATTTCCAGAATGACAAAGGACACATCCGTTACAGTTCGAGATCTGATAACTGGCATACGAGTATTGAGCGCAACCATGATCACAGTACAGCAACCGTTGCAATAATCTGTATGCTGACGATTTAAATTCCATAGATGTTCTAGGATATTCAAGGTATACTCCAGCTATGGATAGAGATATTTACAATTCCCAGCGCAGATATTTACAATTGACAGCACGAGACTATTGTGTCCGTCATCAGAGCATAAATAACATGTTCGATGACTGTGTAGGTCCTATTGCAACTCTGGAATGACAAAGGACACGTCCGCCATAGCTCGAGATATTAGCAATTGCAATAACGGTACTGAGTACAGACAACTTCACAGTGCTGAAGCCGTTGTATTAATCTTACCACTGATGAAATGAATTCCACAGTAATTTCAGAATAGTCAATGTATACATCAGTTTTCGATAGAGACATCTACGATAGACGAAACGGTACTGTGTACAGCCATCGTCACAGTACTTCAGCAGTTGGACTAATTTGATCACTTATAATGTTAGTTTAACATTAATTCTTGGATTGTCATTGTAAAGAACTATTATGGCTAGAAATATTTACAATTGTCTGTACGGCACATAGTACATCCATAAACGGAGCACCGTAGCCATTGAATTAGCATGCAGGATGCCGATGTAGATTACGTAGCAATACTAGAGTGACAGCAGGCATATCCGGTACAGCTCGAGATACTAACTACCTTTATCTTAATATCTCGAGCTGTAACGGAAATGTCTTTTATCATTCTAGAATGGCTATAAAATCTAAATCACCTTTCAACATGTAAATACAACTGCTGCAGTGCCCCGCTGATGGACGCACTATGAACCGCACTGTCAATTGTAAATATTTCTGGCCACAAGCGTACTATATCTTAATAACTCTAGAAGAGCTATTGATTCTAAGCTATCACGGGAAAAATTACTACAACGGCTAAGGTACTGTGATTATGGTTGAGCTTAGCACTATGTTGTCAGTTGTTATTATCTCGAGCGGTAATGGATAAGTCCCTTGTCACTCTGGATTTGGAATATGATATAAAACATCTGTGTACATATTAATCCAAGAGCGAAGGTGCTCTTCTGGCGGATGTAGCATATACAGTACTGGGAATTGTAAATATCTCTAGACAAAACTGATGAATACATTCACAATTCTAGAACTGCTGTGGAGTTTATGCAGTCAGTGAGCTGGTTGTTCCAGCGGCTGCAGCACGGTGATGATTATCGTAGTCAGTTCAGTTATGTCAACTGTTAATATCCCTAGCTGTAACGCATATGGTTTTCTTCATTCTAGAATGGCTACATAATTTGAACAATCACTTCACAGGTTAATCCAGAGGCTGCAGTACAATACTGATGGCTGTACTCAGTACTCCTTCGTCACTTTTTAATTTCTCGAGTTTTGATAGATCCGTCCTTTGTCATTATGGAATCGCTATATAGCATAAACTCCCATTGAACACACCGGTCCAATGGCTACTGTGCTCTGTTCACGGATGTACTAAGTACCGAGCAGTCAATTCTAAGTATCTCTATACACAGCCGTACAATTCATTGATAATTCTAGTACTGTCGTTAAGCTTACTTTATCATTGAACAAGGTAATCCGACGGCTACATTACTGTAATGGTGGCTGTACTTATTACCCTTCTCTCTAGCCATAAATGATGTATGCGTTGCTTATTCCAGCACCACTGTGGAGTTTAAGTGATCAGTGAACAAACTATGCCAACTGCCACAGTACTGCTATGATGGCTGTATTTAGTACTGTGCTGTCAGTTTTATATATCTCGAACGGTATTGGAGCTGTCTTTTGTCATTCTAGAATTCTAACAGTATCTAAATCATCTTTGAGTAGATCTATCTAACAGTTACAGAGATATGTGCGTGGTTGTGCCATGTACCGTAACGTCAATTGTACATATCCCTGACCATAAACGTACCTTACGTCTATTATTCTTGACGTGGAAATGAATGTTCATAATCAGAGTACAATTACTCCAACGGCTGCAATACTGCGATGATGGCTCTACTCAGTACTGTTTCGTCAACTGTTAATCTCTCGAGCTACAGCGGTTCTGTCTTTTGACATTCTGGAAGTACAATAGGTTACAAATCATCACTGAACAGGTTATTCCTATGGCTACAATGTTCTGTCGGTTGAAGATCCAAAAACCTTACTGTCAGTTTTATATATCTCTAACCATAACCGTAATATACATTGCCTAGCCAAACCTTGCTTTCGAATTTGAGCCATCACTGAACATATAAATCCAACGACTACATACCTTTATTGGTGGGCGTACCGGCTAACGTACAGGGAAATATGAATGCCTATAGCCACAACGATGGATACATTGATAGTCCCAGAACTACTGTGGAATTTAAGTGGCGAGTGAGCAAGCTAAACCAACGGCTACATTACTGCGATGATGGATGTACTTAGTACCGTGCTTCAGCTGTAAATATCTCGATCGGTATTGGAGATGTACTTTGCCATTTTAGAGATGCTCTAGAATAGGTAGATGGCTACACTTAGTACTGTATTGACATTCGTAATTTTCAATAAAGGCCTGTGTTCTATCAGGTAGATGGCTACACTTAGTACTGTATTGACATTCGTAATTTTCAATAAAGGCCTCTGTTCTATCAGTTGAAGTCTCTGCAATTGCTATAGAGTACAGATCATCAGCGAACATGTTAATCCAACGGCAGCAATGCTCTGTTTGTACATGTAGTAAGTACCTAACCACGAGCCATAACCGTCCTATACACAGGACATTCCAGCATTGCTTTGGATCTTACGCCGTCAGTGGGCAAAGTAATCCAACGGCGACGGCACCATGGTGATGGCTGTACTCAATACTGTGTTGTCAGTTGCCAGAGTAACGGCGGGTAATCTATCTGTCTTTTGTCCTTCTGAAATTGCTACATAATTTAAACCATCAGTGAACATAATAGTTCTATGGCTGCAGTGCAGCGATGAAGACTGCACTCAGCACTTTGATGT
>NW_016958369.1:0-241 GCF_001483705.2 Eufriesea mexicana
CATGACCTGACCGGCCTGACCTGACCTGACCTGACCGGACTGATCTGATCTGACCTCTCCTGAACTGACCTTGCCTGACATGGCCTGACATGGCATAACCTGAACTGACCTGAACTGACCTTACCTGACCTGACATTACCTGACTCGAACTGACCTGTCCTGACTTTAGCCGGCCATGCCTGAACTGACCTGACCAGACATGACCTGGCCTGGCCTCACCTTACCAGACTTGACATGACCT
>NW_016958370.1:0-795 GCF_001483705.2 Eufriesea mexicana
TCATTACTTATGCAAGGAAGTTGGCTCACCACGATATTAATCGAAAATGTCAATAAAATTGACTTTCCAGCCCGATTCTGCTGCACTGCAATACCTTTAGCTTGCCAATATAATCTTTCCTCCTTGTATATGCAAGAATGCTAGCTCACAACGATATTAATACTCACCACGATATTAATCGAAAATGACAATAAAATTGAACTTTCCAGCCCGATTCTGCAGCATTGCAATGGCTATAGCACGCCAAAAGGATCTGTCCTCCATACTTATGCAAAGAAGTTAGCTCACCACGATATTAGTCGAAAATGTCAATAAAATTGATTTTTCCCACCAGATTCTATCGCATTGCAATGGTTATAGCTTGCCAATATAATCTTTCCTCCTTGTTTATGCAAGAAAGTTAGCTGACCACGATTTTAGAGGAAAATGTCAATAAAATTTAATTTTCTGGCAAGATTCTACACCATTGCGTTGGCTATAGCACGCCAAAGAGATGTTTCCCACATACTTATGACAGGAAGCAAGCTCACCAAGATATTAGTCGAAAATGTCAATAAAATTGAATTTTCCGGCCAGATTCAACAGCATTGCAAAGACTATATTGCGCCAAAAGTATCTTTCCTCCAAAATGCAAGAATCTTAGCTCACCACAATATTAATCGAAAATGTCAATAAAATTGGACATTCCAGCCGGATTCTATAGCATTCCAATGGCTATAGCACTCCAGAAGTGTCTTTCCTCCTTATTTTTGCAAGATAGCTATCTCACCACGATATTAGTCGAAAATGTCAATA
>NW_016958371.1:0-613 GCF_001483705.2 Eufriesea mexicana
AAAATTCCGTTGGCATGCTATAGTATCTGGCTGCAGAATATTTTTATATAGACAGTTCTGAGTTAGGTCGGGTTGAGCTAACTTTCCTAAATAAATAAGGAAGAAGGATTCTATTGGCGTGCTATAGCCATTGCAATGATATATAATCTGGATATAAAATCCAATTTTATTGACATTTTCGGATAATATCGTGGTGAGCTGACTTTCTTGCACAAATAAGGAGGAAAAATTCCGTTGGCATGCTATAGTATCTGGCTGCAGAATATTTTTATATAGACAGTTCTGAGTTAGGTCGGGTTGAGCTAACTTTCCTAAATAAATAAGGAAGAAGGATTCTATTGGCGTGCTATAGCCATTGCAATGATATATAATCTGGATATAAAATCCAATTTTATTGACATTTTCGGATAATATCGTGGTGACCTTGCTTTCTTGCATAAATAAGGAGGAAAGATTCTATTGTCGTGCTATAGCCATAGCAATCCTATAGAATCTGTCTGGAAGTTTCAATTTTATTCACATATACGACTATTGTCGTGGTGTGCTAACTTTCTTGTGTAAATAAGGAGGAAAAATTCCATTGGCGTGCTGCAGCCATTGCAATGCAATAGAA
>NW_016958371.1:664-1079 GCF_001483705.2 Eufriesea mexicana
GGTGAGCTAACTTTCTTGCATAAATAAGGAGGAAAGATTCTATTGGTGTGCTATAGCCATTGTAATGCTACAGAACCTGTCTGGAGATTTCAATTTTATTCACATATACGACTATTGTCGTGGTGAGCTAACTTCCTTGCGTATATAAGGAGGAAATATTCCATTCGCTTGCTATAGACCTGCAGTGCAACAGAATCTGGCTGGAAAATATAATATTTTTGACAAGTTCGACAAACTTCGGGGCGAGCTAACTTTCATACATAAATAAGGAGGAAAGATTCCATTGGTGTGCTATTGCCATGATAATGATACATAATCTGGCTGGAAAATTCAATTTCATTGACATTTTCGTACAATATCGCGGTGAGCTAAGCTCCTTGGATAAATAAGGAGGAAAGATCCTATTGACGTGCTA
>NW_016958372.1:0-965 GCF_001483705.2 Eufriesea mexicana
ATTGACTGTAATGCGGTGAGTTTCTGCGCTCTACTGTGCTTTAGTATATTCTTCTTGTCCCTGTGGAGGCTACCAACGGCGGTTACGATATGTTTGGTTGGATTAGGCTCCGTTTGGTTGTGTTACGTTTGGCTATGTTAGCATAGGCTACTTCGAAATTTGTGCTACACACTGCTATTCCGAGCATCTCTGCGCTCTAATGTGTTCCAATGTGCTCTGCTTGACTCTACTATGGCCATCAATAGCGGTCGCCGTAAGTTATACTGAGTTATGCTAGATTCGATTAGGTTATGTTGTGCCATGTTTGGTTAGGGTATCCCCAACTTCTGTGTTTTACGCTGCTATTCGGTGTATTTCTGCGCTCGAAATTACGCTACTATACTCTGATCAACTCAGTGGAGGCGTGCAATGGTGATCGTGGCAAGTTACGTTGAGTTCCGTTACATTTGGCCAAGCTTGGTTATGTTATGTATGGTTAGGGAAGCTTTGACCATCGTGCTATACCATGATATTCTGTGGATTTCTGTGATCTACTGTGCTGTACTACATTCTGCTCTTCTGTGGGGTGGCCAGGAGCAGGGGCCGCTGCACGTTACACTGAATTACGTCACGTTTGGTTATGTTAGGTTAAGACATCTTCGCCCTGTGAGCAAATAACTACAATGTGGTGGATATATGCGCACAACTGCTCCCAAGTACATTCTGCTTGTCGCTGTGGATGTCAGCAAAAGTGGTCTGGTCATGGTAGGTTGAGTTAGGCTTCGTTTGGGTATGTTACGTTTTGCTAGGATAGGATAGTCTACTTTGACTTCTGCGTCATTCACTGCTATACGGTGGATTTCAGCGCTTTAATGTGCTATAATGTGCTCTACCTGTCTCCGAGGATAACAGCATTATTGGTCTCTTCACGTTACGTTTGGATACACTACGTTTTGGTAGGTAACGTAAGGTCAGGTTATGTCAGG
>NW_016958373.1:0-753 GCF_001483705.2 Eufriesea mexicana
GACGATATTAGTTGAAAGTGTTAATAAACTTGAATTTTCCAGCCAGATTCTACAGCATTGCAATGGCTATAGCACACCAGTAGGATCTTTCCTACTTATTTATGCAAGAAAGTTAGCTCACCAGAATATTAGCCGAAAATGTCTATAAAATTGAACTTTCCAGCCAGATTCTATAACATTGCAATGGCTATAGCACGGCAATAATTCCTCGTTATTTATGCAACAAAGTAAGCTCAAGACGATATTAGTCGAAAATGTATATAAAATTGAATTTTCCAGCCAGATTCCATAGCATTGCAATGGCTAGAGCACGCCAATAGAATCTTTCCTTCTTATTTATGCGAGAAAGCTGGCTCAACACGATATTAGTCGAAGTTCTCAATAAAATTGAATTTTCCAGCCAGATGCTACAGCATTGCAATGGCTATAGCTCGCCAATAGAATCTTTCATCCTTATTTATGAAAGAAAGTGAGTTCACCACGATATTAGTCGAAAATGACAATAAACTTGAATTTTCCAGCCAGACTCTACAGCATTGCAATGGCTATAGCACGCCAATAGGAACTTTCCTACTTATTTATGCAAGAATGTTAGCTCACCAGAATATTAGCCGAAAATGTCTATAAAATTGAACTTTCCAGCCAGATTCTATAACATTGCAATGGCTATAGCACGTCAATAGAATCTTTCCTCGTTATTTATGCAACAAAGTAAGCTCAAGACGATATTAGTCGAAAATGTATATAAAATTG
>NW_016958373.1:783-1111 GCF_001483705.2 Eufriesea mexicana
ATAGCATTGCAATGGCTATAGCACGCCAATAGAATCTTTCCTCAATATTTATGCAAGAAAGATAACTCCCCACGATATTATTCGAAAATGTCTTAAAATTGAATTTTCCATACAGATTCTACGGCAAAGTAATGGCTATAGCACTCCAATGGAATCTTTGCTCCTTATTAATGCAAGAAAGTTAGCTTACCATGATATTAGTCGAAAATGACAATAAAATTGAACTTTCCTGCCAAATTCTGTAGCATTGCAATGGCTATAGCGCGCCAATAGAATCTTTCCTACTTATTTATGCAAGGAAGTTAGCTCACCACGATATTAGTCGAAA
>NW_016958373.1:2009-2757 GCF_001483705.2 Eufriesea mexicana
CTTTCCTCCTTGTTTATGCAATAAAGTTAGCTCACCACGACATTAGACGAAAATGTCAATATATTTGAATTTTCCAGGCAGATGCTACAGCATAGCAATGGCTATAGCACGCCACAAGAATCTACCCTCCTTATTTATGCAACAAATTTATCTCAACACGATATTAGACGAAAATGTCACTAAAATTGAGTTTTCCAGTCAAATTCTATAGCACTGCAATGGCTATAGCACGCCAATATAATCTTTCCTCCGTATTTATGCAAGAAAGCTAGCACACGACGATATTAGTTGAAAGTGTCAATAAACTTGAATTTTCCAGCCAGATTCTATAGCATTGCAACGGCTATAGCACGCCAATAGAATCTTTCCTTCTTATTTATGCAAGAAAGTCAGCTCAACACGATATTAGTCGAAAATGTCAATGAAATTGAGTTTTCCAGCCAGATTCCATAGCATTAGAATTGCTGTAGCACGCCAATAGAATCTTTCCTCCTTATTTATGCAACAAAGCTAGCTCAACACGTTATTAGTCGGAAAAGTCAATAAAATTGAGTTTTCCAGCCTCATCCTACAGCATTGGAATGGCTATAGCACGCCAATACAGTATTTCCTACATATTTCCGCAAGAAATTTCGCTCACCACGATATGAGTCGAAAATGTCAATAAAATTGTGTTTTCCAGACTAATTCTCTAGCAATGTAATGGCTATAGCTCGCCAATAGAATCTTTCCACCTTATTTATGAAAG
>NW_016958374.1:0-463 GCF_001483705.2 Eufriesea mexicana
CTTGGTGAATAGATCGCCAAACGCCATCAATACAATTTCAGGTACAGCCATGTACCTGCCAGAGAACAAGTCTATTCAATATCTATAAGCTGTCACAGCTTGGCGATTATATCGCCTATCGCCTTCAATCCAATGGCAAGTAAAGCCACCTACTTGCCAGAGAATAGGTATATTCAAAATCTATAACCTGTTATACCTTGGTGAATAGATCGCCAAACGCCATCAATACAATTTCAGGTACAGCCATGTACCTGCCAGAGAACAAGTCTATTCAATATCTATAAGCTGTCACAGCTTGGCGATTAGATCGCATAACGCCTTCAATCCAATGGCAAGTACACCCATCTTCCTGCCAGAGAATAGGTCTTTTAGAAATCTATAACCTGCTATAACACTGTGTATTGGACGCTTAACGCCTTCAATCCAATGGCAAGTAAAGCCACCTACTTGCCAGAGAATAGGT
>NW_016958375.1:0-931 GCF_001483705.2 Eufriesea mexicana
GGACATCTTTCACTTTTGTGCTGCACACTGCACTGCAGCGGACGACTGCACTCTACAGTGCTGTAGTATATCATGCTTAGCCCTGGGGAGGCCAGCAAAAGTGGTCTCGGCTCATTAGGTTCAGTTATGTTACGTTCCGTTATATTACGTTTGGTTACGTAAGAATATGATATCTTTCACTTTTGTGCTATAATCTGCTACTCGGTGGATTACTGCGCTCTAGAGTGCTCTCGTATGCTCTGCGTTGCTCTGGGGTGTCCAGAAATTGTGGTCGCGGCGCGTCGGGTTTCGTCAGGTTACGTTCTGTTAGGTTGCGATATATTGGGTTAGCCTTGAGAAGCACATCCTTCTCTGCTAAACACAGAGCAATTCTATGGATTCCTGCGCTCTACTCTCCTGTAGTATTTTCTCCTTGACTTTGGGGAGTTCAGCAATACACGTCTCGGCACGTCAGGTTGAGTTAGGTTACGTATGGTTATGTTAAGTTTGGTTAGGTTGCGATAGGACTGCTTTCACTTTTATGCTATACACTGCGATTATATGGTCTTCAGCAATCTGCTCCCTAATATGTTCTGCCTGGCTCTCGGGAGTGCAGCAATAGTGGCCTCGGCTCGTTAGGTTCACTTATGTTATGTTTGGTTATGATACGTTTTGTTGGGTTAGGACAGTATAGCTTTGACTTTTGTGGCGTAAACTTCGATCCCATGGATATCAGCGCCCTACTGCGCCCTAACATGCTCTGCTTGCCACTGGGTAGTTCAGCAATGTATGTCCAGGCAAGTTAGGTTGGGTTAGGTTACGTTTGGCTGCGTTACATTTGGCTATGTTAGGATAGTGTAGCAAGTAGCTTTGACTTTTGCGCTATACGCTGCTATTAGGTGGATTTCTGCGATATACTGCGCCCTACTATAATCTTCTTCTCTCTAGGGAG
>NW_016958376.1:0-233 GCF_001483705.2 Eufriesea mexicana
ATATGCTCTGCTTGGCTCTGTGGCTGCCGGCAATGGCAGTATCGGTACGTTAGTTTGGGCTATGCTTCGTTGGGCAAGGTTTGGTTGTGACAGGTTAGGTTAGGACACCTTTGACATTTGTGCTTAGAACTCCAGTGCGGCCGATTTCTGCGCTTTCCTGCTCTGTAGTGTATTCTGCTTTACTCTGGGGTGGTCAGCAGTAGTGGTGTAGGCACTATAGGTTTAGTTACGTT
>NW_016958377.1:0-557 GCF_001483705.2 Eufriesea mexicana
TACAACCATACATACATCCATACATACATCCATACATACATCCATACATACATCCATCCATACGTACATCCGCTGATACATCCAGCCATCCATACGTCCATACAGATATACATCCATACATCCATATATCCGTACATCCATACATTCGTTCATCCATACATACATAGATCCATACATGCAGACATCCATACATGCAGACATCCACACATACATCTATACCCACATCCGTACATACGTCCATCCATCTACCCTCCCATAAATCCATTCATACACCAATATATAAATCCATCCAATCATAGACCCATCCATCCAAACATTCATACATCCTTACCTCTGTCCATCCGCACTTCCATCCATCCATACGTCCACCCTTCGATACATTCACCTACACATAATCCCATTCATACGTCCACCGATCCATACATCTCTCCTTCCATGCATACATCCACCAAACCATCCATCCATCCATACACCCATACGTACATTAATACATACATCCAACCATCCATACATCCATACATCCGTGCATCCGTAAATTCGTACATCCATAAGTCCAT
>NW_016958378.1:0-314 GCF_001483705.2 Eufriesea mexicana
AGAAAGTTAACTCACCACGATATTAGTCGAAAATGTCTATAAAATTGAATTTTCCATCCAGATTCTGAAGCATTGCAATGGCAGTAGCACGCCAATAGAGTCTTCCCTCCTTACTTATACAAGAAAGTTGGCTCACCATGATATTAGTTGAAATTATCAATGAAATTGAACTTTCCAGCCCGTTTCTGCCGCATTGAAATGGCTATTGAAGGCCAACAGTATCTTTCCTCCTTACTTATGCAAGGAAGTTTGCTCACCACGCTATTTGTCGAAAATGTCAATAAAATTGAATTTTCCAGCAAGATTCTGTAGCA
>NW_016958379.1:0-992 GCF_001483705.2 Eufriesea mexicana
GAAAGCTGTGACATGTGTGCTATAGACAGCGATTCGATGGAGTTCTGCGCTGTACTGTCCTCTAATATGTTGAACTCGACTCCGCAGGTGCCAGTAATAGTGGTCCCGGCACGTTAGCTTGAGCTATGCCATGTTTGGCTATGTTCAGTTTGTTGAGGTTAGGATAGGATAGCTTAGACATCTGTGCCCTAAGCTGCTATCATCCGATTCCTGCGCTCTACTGCGGTCCATTATTATCTGCTTGGCTCTGGTGAGGCCAGCAATAGTGGTCTGGTCGCTTTAGGCTTAGTTATGCTACGTTTTCATATGATAATTTTGATCATGCTTAGAGAGAATAACTCTGCCTATTGTACCATTCAAAACTATTCGTTGGAATTATGCGAAAAGCTGCACTCTAATATGCTCTGCTTGGCTCTGGGGTTACCAATTATAGTGGTCCCGGCACGTAAGGTGCATTAATGTTACGCTACATTAGGCTAGGTTAGGAAGGCTCGGTTGAGATTCCTCTGACTTTGGTGGTATAAACTGCTTTTCATTGGATTGCTGCGCTCTACATTGCTCTACTATATTCTGCTCGAATCTGACGAGGAGAGAAGTAGCGGTCTTGGCACGCCAGGTTGAGGTAGGTTACGTTTGGTTTGGTTCGGTTAGGCCATATTTGATCAGGGTAGCTTTGTCTTTCGCACTATACGTAGTTGTTTGGTGAATTTCTGTGACCTACTGTGCTCTCCTAGACTCTGCTAGGCTCAGGAGAGGTCAGGGGCAGTGGTCGTGGCACGCCATGTTGAGTTACACTGCGTTAGGTTAGGTTAGACAAGATCAGATTATGTTAGGGAATCTCCTACTTTTGTGTTTTTCACTGCAATGCGTCGGATCCCTACACACAACTTTGCTGCATCATACTCTGCATGTCACTGTCGAGGTCAGCAATAGAAGTCTCGTCATGTTTGCTTGCGCCAGGTTGCGTTTGATTTGTTACGCTTGGCTAGGTT
>NW_016958380.1:0-807 GCF_001483705.2 Eufriesea mexicana
AATTTATACCCAAACCGCGTACTGAAAAAGTTACTGCAGATGTAACGAAATATTTCAGACAGGGTCCTGTATCCTCACTGTTGGTTACAGGGAAAAGAAATCCCAACGTTTTCCTGTTATTTTATTATCCAGTTATTATATAAAAATCCAAAGCGGAAAGTACCACACATTTGCGCACACGTACAGGACAAACCAAGGAAACAGTCAAACCATTCGTTACAGAATGTTATAATAATTACATGGGTGGAATCGACACAACCGATATAATGTTATATACTTATTTGGATGAAAGGCGGACAATAAAATAGTGGAAAAAAGTATGCTTCATACATCATTTACAAAGAAAGTCTCACGTCTGAGGAAAAGCCTATCACCCATTTCCATTTTATGATTAGTATTGTGGAAAGTCTTGCAAAGAATGAGAAAGTGCGAAGAAAAACAACAAACTGGAAAAAATAGCAGGAAGAAAGGAGAAAGACTGTTGCGTATGCAGTACGAGGAGTAAAGATGACGGCGGAAAGCGAAGAACCCGAACGGTGTGTTCAATTTGCAAGAAGGGTCTGCATGGTGCATGCTTTCCACAATATAAATGTAATTCCTAAAATATTATGTTGCTTGTTAAGTTCAAAGATTATATAATCTATATACAGTCAAGTATATAACAATTTTATAATTAAACATATTTTATAACTAAAAATTTTGCTTCACAACATTATATTCCATATTCTTTAAGTTTCAGAAGAATAAATAGTAAAATTTTCCTCCTGAAAATTGGAATTTTGTTCCTTATAAACCTATTCATATAAG
>NW_016958381.1:0-831 GCF_001483705.2 Eufriesea mexicana
TATTGGCGTGCTATAGACATTGCAATGCAGTAGAATCTGGCTGGAAATTTCAATTTTATTGACGTTTTCGACTAACATCGTGGTGAGCTAACTTTCTTTCACAAAAAAGTATGAATGATTCTATTGGCTTGCTATAGCCTTCGCAATGCTATAGTATCTGGATGAAAAATTCAATTTTATTGACATTTTCGGCTAATATCGTGGTGAGTTAACTTTCTCGCATGAATAAGGAGGAAAGAATCCATTTGCGTGCTATAGCCGCTCAAGTGCTGTAGAATCTGGCTGGAGAATACAATTTTATTGACATCTTCCTCTAATATTGTGGTGAGCTGCCCTTCTTGCATAAATAAGGAGGAAAGATTCTACTGGCCTACTACAGCCATTGCAATGATATAGAATGTGCTAGGCAGATTCAATTTGATTGACATTTTCGACTAATGTCGTGGTGAGCTAACTTTCTTGCCTAAGTAAGCAGGGTAGATTCTATTGGCGTGCAATAGAAATTGCAATTCAGTAGAACCTGGCTGGAAAGTTCAATTTTATTGACATTTTCGACTAATATTGTGGTGAGCCATCTTCCTTGCTTAAACAAGGTGGAAAGTATCTATTGGCGTGCTATAGCCATTGCATTGCTGCAGAATCAGGCTGGAAAGTTCAATTTTATTGACGTTTTCGACCAACATCGTGGTGAGCTAACTTTCTTGCATAAAAAAGGATGTATGATTCTATTGGCTTGCTATAGCCTTCGCAATGCTATAGAATCTGGATAGAAAATTCAATTTTATTGACATTTTCGGCTAATATCGTGGTGACTTAACTTTCTCGCAAAAT
>NW_016958382.1:0-586 GCF_001483705.2 Eufriesea mexicana
TCTCATCTGCTAGTCCCTGGGGAGGCCAGCAATATCGGTCGCGGCACGTTACGTTGTGTTTGGCTGCTATAGGTTAGGTTACGTTACCTATGGTTAGGCTTGGATGTCTTTGGCTTTTCTGCTGTACACTGCGATCCTACGGATTTCTGCGCACTTCTCTCATCTAATATGTTCTGCTTGGCTCTGTGGAGTCTTACATTCTTTGGCGGCGGCACGTTAGGTTCAGCTAGGTTACGCTTGGTGGTCTTACGATTGATTAGGTTAGTTTAGGGTACCCTTGACTTTTGTGCTACATATTGCTTTCGGTGGATCTCTCCGCTCTACTGTGCCCTAATAATATCTGATTTGCTCTGGGGATGCCAGAAATGGTGGCCGCGGCATGTTCTCTGGTGTTAGGCTGCGTTTGGTTAGGCTCGTTTGGGCTAAGTTTCGTTAGAATATCTTTTACTTTTGTGCTGTGCGCGGCAATTCGGTGTATTTCTGCGCTGTATTATGCTCTAGTATGTTATGCGTGCCTATGGGAAGGGCAGCAGAAGTGGTATCGGCACGTCAGGTTGAGCTAGATTACGATGGGTTATGTCATGTT
>NW_016958383.1:0-779 GCF_001483705.2 Eufriesea mexicana
AGTGCCCTAGGCACGTCAGACTGATTTATGTTGCGTTCGGATATGATACGTTAGTATAGGTTAGGATTGCGCAGCTTAGGCTTTTGTGCTATACTCTGCAGTTTGGTGAATTTTTGTCCCTACATTGCTCTAGTATACTGTGCTCGACTATCTGGAGGCTAGCAATAGCGGTCGTTTTACGATATATTGGGTCATGCTACGCTCGGTTTGGTTAGGTTACGTTTGGTTAGTATGGGACAGCTTTGACTTGTGTGCCACAAACTGCCATTCTCTGGGCTCCTCCGCTCAAGTGTTCGCTGCATATCTGTACTTGTCTACGGGGACGCCGGCAATAATGGTCGCGGCACGCTACGCCGTATACGCCGTGCTTGTCTGTGACAGGTTCGGTTACCTTTGCTTGTGTTAGGTTAGGATGCCTTTGGCTCATGTGCTATACAATGCAATGCGGATTATTTCTGTGTTCAACATTGCTCTATTATATTCCGCTTAGATATGGTGTGGGAAGCAATAGTGGTTTCGGCACGCTAGGCTGAGATAGGTCACTCTTTGTTAGGTTATGTTAGCGTGGACTATGTTTCGACAGCTTTGACCTTTCTACCATACACTGCCATCATTTGTCCTCAGCGTTTCACTCTCCACTGATATGTTCTGCTTGGCGATGGGGAGTCCGGCAATAGCGGTCTTGCCACGCTAGGTTACACTTGGTTATGTCACGTTTGGTTAGGATAGGTCAGGATACCTTTGACTTTCTTGCTATAAACTGAAATGAGGTGGATTAG
>NW_016958384.1:0-941 GCF_001483705.2 Eufriesea mexicana
GCGAAAGTCAAAGATAGCCACACATAACCCGAAACTGCGTAAGGCAATGGAACGAAGCCTAACCCAGACTAACGGGGAGAGAAAACCATTATTGGCTACGCATGGACGAGAAGGGCATTGTAGAGCAATGTAGAGAGCAGAAATTCACCGAACAGTGGTGTATAGCACAAATGATATAGCTACCCTATCCTAACCAAACCAAACGTAACCTAACCCATGGTTACGTGCCGAGACTAATATTGCTGGTAATCCAAGGGACAAGCAGAGGATAATAGAGTACCGTAAAGCGCGGAAGCACACCGAATATCAGTGTAGAGCGCAAAAGTTAAAGCCATCCTCCGCTAACCGAACGAAACGTTACTTAAGCAAACGTAACTTAACTCAAGATATAGTGCCGCAATCACTGTTTCTGGGCCCCCAAATTCGAGCAGAGCACAGTAGAGCGTAGTAGAGCTGTGAAATCTACGTAGTAACAGCTTATAACAGGAAAGTCAAAGCTACACTAGAATAACGCAACGAAAGCTATCGTAACCGTACGCACTCTAACTCAACCTAACGTGACGCTACCACCACTGCTGGCCTTCCAAGAGTCGAACAGAACATAGTAGATAAATCTACAGCGCAGAAATGCTCCGAAGGGCAGTGTATAGCACAAAAGTCTAAGCTATCGTATCCTAACCTAACCAAACGTAGCCTAACCAGACGCAACATATCTCAGACCAAGGCGCCGAAATCACTACCGCTGGCTTCCCCATAGCTAAGCAGGATATACTATAGCAGAGTTAAGCACAGAAATCCACCGAATTGCAGCGTATAGCACAAATGTCAGTGCCATCCTAACCACACATAACCAACCCTAACCAAACCAAACGTAACCAAATTTAAACTAATGAACCGAGGTCACAATTGCTGGCAACCCCACAGCCATTCAGAGCACATGA
>NW_016958385.1:0-371 GCF_001483705.2 Eufriesea mexicana
TCACCATGCTATAACTGGTTATAGATTTCGAATAGACCTATTCTCTGGCAAGTAGATGGCTGTTTATGCCATGGGATAGTAGGCGTTAAGCGATCTCTTCACCAAGCTATAACAGCTTATAGATTTTGAGTAGACCTATTGTCTGGAAAATAGATGGCTGTACTTGGCATTGGATTGATGGCATTAGTCGAGCTGTTCACCCAGCTATAACAAGTTGTAAGTTCTGAATAGACCTATTCTCTGGCAACTAGGCGGCTGTATTTGCCACTGGATTGAAGACGTTAGGCGATGTATTCACCAAGCTATAGCAGATTATAGATCTTGAATAGGCATATTCCCAGGTAAGTAGATGGCATTACTTGAGATTGGAT
>NW_016958386.1:0-325 GCF_001483705.2 Eufriesea mexicana
AGAACGCAGAAATCCACAGAATCGCAGTGTATTTCAGAAAAGACATACCTACACAAACCTGACCCTAGCCAACAGAATTTAGCCGTACATAACCTAACTTAAACTAACGAGCCGAGGCCGTTATTGCTGCCCATCCCAGAGCCATGCCAGACATGCTATAGCATAGCAGAACGCAGAAATCCTCCTAATAGCAGTGTACACCACAAAAGGTAAGGCTATCCTGACAAAACTTAGCCTGACCCAACATAACCCAACGTAACTTGACCGAACGTAACGTGCAGAGGCTACAATTGCTGGCCTCCCCAGGGCCAAGCTGAAAGCATTA
>NW_016958387.1:0-838 GCF_001483705.2 Eufriesea mexicana
CTATTTCACGATGATAAGTGGAAATGAGTTTTATTAATTGAAATATAAATTCTTAGGATTTATGCTTGTACGTTTCTTATTGGCGTCGACACTTTTAAATCCTCAAAATTTTTATTATTCTGTAATTAATTTTCTCGAATTTCGAAAAATTAGGAACATAAAAATAACATCGTATTTAAAATTTTAATACCTACAAAATCATTATTGACACACTACTTCCTAAATCAAAATGTTCCTCTTACAAAGCACCAGAACACGCTCTAAGAATCTTTACAATTTCGACTTGCAAAAATTAAAAGAATTCCACTATGTTACAAAAATCTTGTGGATAGAAATGGACTCCTATATCTTCTACGTTTTTCAACAGGCACCACATTAGTATAATTACATAAAAATATTTAAATAATGAAAACAATTCGTATTAAACTATTTTAAACAAAAAATTGATTGACACTTTCTACAAAATTATTCTCTCTTTTTCACTCTTATTAATCATTACATATCCATGTTTCCTCTTTGACGATTCTCACATAACTGTTTTATTCTGGCACATTCTTCTAAACATTTTTCAAACATCATTCACACTAGACTGCACTCGCACATATTATATTTATATCATCGCAAATGAGTTTCACTTATTATTAAGGAAAAATGTTGTAGACTCATTTTTGCTGATTCTTTGGATATGTTACTTGGTGACTAAACAGAATTAGTTATATACATATGTATACTTCGATACATTATAACTGAATTTGAGAATGGAGAGAATTAATCAATTAAAAGATACAAGATTTTCAAAAATTGATGTCAGACTCACAAAATTCGGTCTAAAACGCTG
>NW_016958388.1:0-1124 GCF_001483705.2 Eufriesea mexicana
CACAAAGGTCAACGCTATTTCTTCCTGACGTAACCATACGTGTCGCAACCTAGCGAAACCTAACTCAACCAAACATGCTGTGGCCTCCAGTGCTGCCCTCCCCAGAGCTAAGCAGAACATACTAGAGGAGAGCAGATACCAGACATCCATGGAATCGCAGTGTATAGCACAAATGTCAAAGCTAGCCTTTCACAATATAACCGTAATTCACATAGCCATACGTAGCCTAACCCAACCTAAGGAACCGAGAGCAGTATTGCTGGCCCCAGCAGAAACACGCAGAATGTTCCACAGAGAAGTGGAGCTCCGAAATCCACCGCTCTGTAGTGCATAGCACAAAAGTCAAAGATACACTAACCTTACCAGACATAACCTAGCCTAACGAGACGAAGACTAGCTGAATACGACGTGCCGCGAACAATGCCGCTTGCCCCGGGGACATGCAAAATATAGTAGAGCACAGTAGATCATAGCGACACATAGAGTAAATGTGCATAGCACGAAAGTCAAAGGTTTACTGATCCAACTTAACCTAACGTCACATAATCATTCGTAACATAACCCGAACTATCGTGCGACGACAAATACTGCTGGCATCCTCAAAGTCGAGCAGAGTAGGGTAGAGCAATGTAGATCGCAGGAATTGACCAGCCGAACAGCGATGTGAACAGTGAGTCAAGGAAGCCCTAGCCAAACATACCTAACCTAGCTTAACCAAACGTAACCTAACTCACCGTAACGTGCCGAGACAACCACTACTGGCCTCCCTAGAACCAAGCGGAACATATTAGATCACAGTAGAGCGCCGAATTCCACCGCATAGCAGTTTAGAGGACAAAGGTCTAAGCTGTACTATCCTAACGAAACCAAACGTAGCATAACCAGACGCAGCTTACCTCAACGAAACGTGCGGAGGCCACTGTTGCTGGCACCTCCAGATCTAAACAGAATATACTAGATAAGAGTGGTGCCCAGAAATCCACCGCATTGCAGTTTATAACACGAGAGTCAAAGATATACATACATGGCAAGCCTAACAAAACCAAATGCAGTCTAACAAAACATAACGTGCAGAATCTGCTATTGATGGCCTCCCAAGAGCCGAATAGAGCATAATAGAGAAC
>NW_016958389.1:0-231 GCF_001483705.2 Eufriesea mexicana
ATCGTAACGCAACCAAACGTAACCTAACACCAACTAACTGGCCGGGACCACTACTGCTGGCCTTCCCATAGCCACGGAGGGCATATTACAGCACCGTATATCGCAGAAGTTCAGCGACGAACATTATATAGCACATAAGTCCATGCTATCCTCTCCTAATCCGAATAGACGTAACGTAACCAAACGCACCCTAAACCAACAAAACGATTATAGACATCTATTGCTGTCCTG
>NW_016958390.1:0-569 GCF_001483705.2 Eufriesea mexicana
ATATTATTTTATATATTTTTTTTTTTTCTAATTCTATGTAATTGGATAATAATGTTTTTTTGTTTATCTCAAAATTTGTTTTTTTTTTTTTACCAAATAGTGTAATGACAATGTTTTCTAAAACTTTATTTTTAAATTTAATTTCTAGTTTTATATCTGTAATAACAATTACAGAATACTTTCACATATTTTTATGGATTTGCAAATCTCTTATAGATCACATTTCTAAAGATCTAATTTTAACAGGATATTTTGACCATGAAACTGTTTAGATAGAATAAATATAACATAGGAATTAGGGCCTAGTAATAGTTGATCTCTGTTGGATTGTTTTCCCTTATAAATGAGGAAATAAACCAGAACAAATGTTCCAAACTTGTTTACTTGAGGTCACGAGTATGGAGTCGGATTTTTTTTTTATACACACACACATATATATATATTAAACATTTAATATGTTAAAAATGTTAACTTAAAATTTAAGGCAGATATTCATATGAATGTTAGGGATAAAGGCATCAGAAGTCAAGTAAGCTCTCTTCCTATTACGTGTTGATTGTTGGAAACTT
>NW_016958391.1:0-639 GCF_001483705.2 Eufriesea mexicana
TGTATGGATGTATGGATGAATGAATGGATGGACGGATGGATGGGTGGAAGGATGTATGGATGGATGTATGGATGCAATGAGGTATGGATCGTCGTATGTACGTTTGTGTGGATATATGTATGTATATATGTATGTATGTACGGGTGTGATCGATGTATCGATGGATTGAAGTACGGATGGTAGGATATATGGATGTGTGTGTTTGTGGATGTATGGATCTATGGATGGCTGGATGGATGCATGTTTGTATGTATGAGTGTTTGGGTCTATGGATGTATGGATGTATGGATGTATGGATTTATGCATGGATGGACGTGTGGGCGGATGGCTGTATGGATGGATGTGTGGGTGTATGGAAGTATGTATGAATGAATGTATGGATGCATGTATGTATGAATGTATGTATGTAAGAATGTAGGGACGGTCGGATGTATGGATGTATGGATCTATGCTTGTATGGATGTATGGATGTATGCATGGATAGATGTATGTATTGATGAACGTATGGATGTTTGGATGGATGGATGAATTGGTGGATGTATGTATGTTTTGATGGATGGATGTATGGATGTACAAATGTATGGATGTTCAAATGTATGGATGTACTGATGTATGTATGTATGTATGGATGTAAGAAAG
>NW_016958392.1:0-738 GCF_001483705.2 Eufriesea mexicana
GAGATGTGTGTACGGATGTATGTATGGATGTATGGATGGATGGTTGCATCGACGGTTGGAAGTACGGATGTTTGGATTTGCGGACGGATGGGTGTGTGGATGCAAGGATGCATGGATGGATGGAAGGGTGTATGGATGGATGGATGTATGGATGTATGGATGAATGTATAGGCTGGTGGGTGTATGTATGCATGTGTGGATGTATCTATGGATGGATAAGTGTATTGGTGGATAGATTTATGGAAGTATGGGTGTGTGGATATACGGATGGATGGATGTTTGGATGTATGAATGTATGCATGTATATATGTATGGATGTATGGATGGATGGATGATTGAATGGATGGATGTATGGATGGATGGTTGTATGGATGTATGTATGGATGGATGGATGGATTGTTGTATGGATGTATAGATCGATGGATGTATGGACGGGTGGATGTATGGATGGATGGATGATTGAATGGATGGATGTATGGATGGATGGTTGTATGGATGTATGTATGGATGGATGGATGGATTGTTGTATGGATGTATAGATCGATGGATGTATGGACGGGTGGATGTATGGATGGATGGATGTATGGTTGGACGGATATACAGAAGTATGGATGCATTAATGTACGGTTGTATGGATGTGTTAATGGTTGTATGTGTGGATGTACGGATAGATGTATGTTTGGATGTGTGTATGGGTGTATGTATGGATGTATGGATGTACGCGTGGATGTATGTATG
>NW_016958393.1:0-917 GCF_001483705.2 Eufriesea mexicana
CTCACCACGATATTTGTCGAAAACATCAATAAAATTGAATTTTTCACCCTGATTCTATAGCATGGCAGTGGCAACAGCACGCCAAAGGCATGCTTCCCCCTTATCTAAGCAAGAAATTTAGCTCACCACCATATAAGTCGAAATTGTCAATAAAATTGAATTTTCCAGCCATATCCTGTAGCAATGCAATGGCTACAGAACGTCAATAGAATCTTTCATCCTTATTTATGCACGAAGGTTTGCTCACCGCGATATTAGCAGAAAATGTCAATGAAATTGGATATTCCGGGCAGTTTCTAAACCACTGCTATGGCTATAGCGCGCCAATAGAATCTATCCTCATCATTTATGCAAGGAAGTCTGTTCACCACTATATTAGTCGAAAATGTCAGTAAAATTGCATTTTCCTGCCAGATTCAGGAACATTGCAGTGGTTATAGCACGCCAATGGAATCTTTCCGCCTGATTTATGCCCGAAAGTTTGCTCACCACGATATTAGCAGAAAATGACAATAAAATTGAATTTTCCAGCCGGATTCTATAGCTTTGCAATGGCTATAGCACGCCAATAAAATCTTCCCTCCTTATTTATGCAAGAAAATTAGCTAACCACGATATTTGTCGAAAATGTCAATAAAATTGAATTTTCCACCCTGATTCTATAGCATTGCAATGGCTACAGCACGCCAAAACCATCCTTCCTCCTTATCTATGCAAGAAAGTTAGCTCACCACTATATAAGTCGAAAATGTCTATAAAATTGAATTTTCAAGCCGGATTCTATTGCCGTGCAATGGCTATTGCGCGCCAATAAAATCATCCCTCCTTATTTATGCAAGAAAATTAGCTAACCGCGATATTTGTCGAAAATGTTAATAAAATTGAATTTTCCACCCTGATTCTATAGCATTGCAATG
>NW_016958394.1:0-568 GCF_001483705.2 Eufriesea mexicana
CTAACACAACCTAACTTGTCGGGAACACTATTGCAGGCCTCCCCGGAGCCAAGCAGAGCATATTAAAGCAAAGTAGAGTGGAGAAATCGACTCAATAGCTGCGCACAGCACAAAAGTCAGAGTCATAATGACAAAACCAGGCCTAATCCAACCTAGCCAAACGTAGACTAACTATACCTAACGAGCCGAGACCTCTATTGCTGGCATCGAAAGACCCATGCAGAACATATTAGAGCACAGTAGATCGCAGATGTCCTCCGAGTTGCAGTGTATAGCACAAAAGTCAAAGCCATACCAACCATACCTAACCTAACCTCACATAGATAAACGTAACATAACTCAAGCTATCGAACCACGACCTCAATTGCTGGCCTCCACAGTGTTGAGTAGGGAATAGTAGAGCAACCAAGAGCGCAGATATACACCAAACAGCAGTGAATAGCCCAAAAGCCAAATACAACCAATCCAAACGTAACATAGCCAATAGTAACCTAACCCAAACTAGCGCGCCGCGAACATAATATCCGGCACCTCACGTGCAAAGCAGAGAATACTAGATTACAGTAGA
>NW_016958395.1:0-492 GCF_001483705.2 Eufriesea mexicana
GGCTCTGGGAAGGCCATCAATAGTGGTTCCTGCACGTAACGGTGAGTCACGCTATTTTCTGTTTGGATGGGTTGGGCTACGCTTAGTAAGCGTTGCTTTGACCGTTGTGCTGAAAACTGCTGTTTGGTGGATTTCTGCTCCCTGTAGCGGTCTAAGTTTTTCAGCTTGTCTCTGGGAAGGCCAGCAATAGTGATCTCGCCACGTTATGTTCTGTCAGGTTTCTTTTGGAGAGGACCTGTTAAGCCAATATTGGTCAGGGTAGCTTTAACTTCTGTGCCGTATCATGCCATTCGAAGGATTTCTTCGCCCTACTGTGCCCTAGTTTGTTCAGCTTGTCTCTGCGGATGGCAACAATAGCGGTCTAGTAGTGGGGGCGTCAGGATGCTCCAGAGCACACTAGAGTGCAGAAACACGACAAGTGGCAGTGTTTAGCACAAAAGTCAAAGCTATCCTCCCATAACTTGACCAATCGTAGCATGCCCAAACGTAACC
>NW_016958396.1:0-447 GCF_001483705.2 Eufriesea mexicana
ACTCAACGTAATGTTCCGCGACCACTATTGCTGGCCTCCCAGTGTCCAGCACGTTTGAGTAGAGTACAGTGGACCGCAGGTGTCCACTGAATAACTGTGTATAGCACGAAAGTCGGAGCCACCCTAACTAACCAAAGCCAAACCTCACCAAACCGAACGTAACATGACACAACCCATCGTGCCACGGCCACCATTGCTCACATCCCGAGAGCCGAGCAGAACATAGGGGAGCAATGTAGAGCGCAGGAATACACAGAATAGCAGTGAAGAGCTCAAAAGTGGACTTTATCCTATCCTAACCTATCCAAACGTAATATAAGCAAACGTAACATAACTTAACCTAAGGCTCGGAGGCAATTGTGAGCAATTGTGTGGAGCACAGTGGAGCGCAATAACCCACCGCATTTCTGCGTGTATCACAAGGGTGGAAGATATCCTAACCTAGCA
>NW_016958397.1:0-474 GCF_001483705.2 Eufriesea mexicana
CGACCCTGGGAAGGCCAGCAATAGTGGTTGCGGCACGTTAGGTTGGGTTTTTTACGTTTGGTCATGTTACTATCGGTTATGTTAGGTTACGGTACCTTTTACTTTTGTGCTACATACAGCTTTCGGTGGATTCCCCGCTCCACTGTGCGCGAGTATGCTGTGCTCCGCCACGCCCTGGGGGGCCAGAAAGAGTGGCCACGGCGTGCCAGGCTGTGCTAGCTTACGTATGGTCAGTTTTTATTTTCACGGGTAAGGTACGGATACCGTTGACTTTCCTTCTATACTCTGCGATTATATGTATTTCTGCGCCCTGATCTCCTGGAATAATTTCTGCATGGCCCTGGGGAGACAAGCAGTATTTGTCTCGGCACGTTTTTCTGAGATAATTTGCGCTTCGTTATGGTGTATTTGGTTAGATTAGGACAGGATAGCATTGACGTTTGTGCTGTACACGGATATTCGGTGTATTTCTGT
>NW_016958398.1:0-1108 GCF_001483705.2 Eufriesea mexicana
ATGGATGGATGGATGGACTTAAGGATGGACGGATGGATGTTTGGATGTATGGATATATGGATGTTTGGATGTATGGGAGGATGGATGGATGTATGGATGTATGGATGGACGTACTGATGAATGGAAGGAAGGATGTGCGTATGGATGGACAAGTGGATGAATGGACAAGTGGATAGATGGGTGTGTGTAAATGTGTTGAATGATGGCAGTATGGATGGATGGATAGGATGTGAGAATGGATGGATGTATGGATGGATGGATGTACGTATGGATGGGTGTATGGATGGATGAACGTACGGATGGAAGGATGCGAGGTTGGATATATGGATGGATGGAAGGATGGATATATTTATGGTTGCATGTATGGATTGGTGTATGTATGTATGTGTATATGGATGTGCGGATGAATGGCTGTATGGATGTACGCATGGGTGTATGTAACGACGTATATATGGGTGCATGTGTGGATGTATATAAAGATGTATGCATGCATGTATGTATGGACGCATGTATCGATGGATCAATGTATTGAGCGATGTATGTATGGATGGATGGATGGTTGGTTGTATGTATGGATGGCTGGATGTATGGAAAGATGGGTGTATGGATTGGTGGCTGTATGGAAGGATGGGTGTATGAATGGATGGATGTATGGAAGCATGGATGTATGTATAGACATATGTATGGGTGTATGTGTGGACGTATGTATGGATGTATGTTTGGATGTATGAATGGACATTTGTATGGTTGTATGCATGGATGTATGGATGGTTGTATGGACGGGTGTAAGGATGGATGGAGGGATGGATGTATGGATGGATGGCTGGATGCATGAATGTATGGGAGGAAGAGCTTGTGAATATGTGGATGTATGGTTGGATCGACGTATGGTGGGATGGATGTATGTATGGATGTATGTGTGGATGTATGTATTGATGTATGTGTGGGTGTATGTATGGATGTGTGTTTGGATGTATGGGTGGTGGTATGATTGGATGTATGCAAGTATGTGTTGATGTATATATGGATGTATGTATGGATGGACCGATATACGGTTGCATGTATGGATGAACGTATGGATGGTTGTATGGACATATTTATGGATGTG
>NW_016958399.1:0-2624 GCF_001483705.2 Eufriesea mexicana
AGAACTTTCTGGAGAACAGTAGGGCGCAGATGTTCACCGAAAAATGGTGCATGCCACGAAAGTCAGTGCTATCCACACCGAACCCAGACAAACGTAACTAAACCAAACGTAGCCTAATACAACATAACGTGCCCGCAGCACCATTGCTGGCCTCCACTGAGCCCAGCAGAGCATAGTAGAGTCAAGCAGGGCGCGGAAATCCACCAAATAGCAATGTATCGCACAAAAGACAAAGATATCCTAACCTAACTATACCCAACCTATCCTTACCAGAAGTAGAATAAATAAACCCAACGAGCCGAGACCACTACTTCTGGACATCCCAGAGCCAAGCAGAACATATTAGAGAACGGTGGAGCGCAGAAATTCACCGAACAGCAGAGCATGGTATTAAAGAAAAAGCCATCCTAACCAAACGTGACCTAACGCAACCTAACCAAACGCAATCTAAATCTACCTATCGTCCCACGACCGCCATTGCTGGCATCCGTAGTGACGAATATGGTATAGTGACGCAACAAAGAGTGCAGAAGTCCATCGCATAGCAGTGTATATCACAAAAGTTAAAGATATCTTCGCCTGTCACATCCAAAGCTGTCCAATCAAACGCAACGTAACTTAGCCTAACGCAACGAGATCACTACAGCTGGCCTCCCCACAGCCAGCAGAATATAAAAGAGCACATCAAAGCGCAGAAATCCTCCGAAGAATAGTGTATACGACATATGTCAAGGTTATCCAAACCTAACCCAGGCTAACGTAGCCAAACCAAACGCTGCCTAACACAACCTAGCGCTTCGTGACCGCTATTACTGGCCACCCCATAGACGAGCAGAGTATAGTAGAGCAATGGAGAGCGCAGAAACACGCCGGATGGC
This sequence comes from Eufriesea mexicana, assembly GCF_001483705.2. Taxonomy (NCBI): domain Eukaryota; kingdom Metazoa; phylum Arthropoda; class Insecta; order Hymenoptera; family Apidae; genus Eufriesea; species Eufriesea mexicana. Next base: position 879 of record NW_016958399.1, read on the forward strand.
AGTGTACATCACAAAAGTCATTGCTATTTTTCCTAACCGGTTCAAGCGAAACATAATCGAAAGTTTCCTAACCCATCGTATCGCGCCACCACCATCATTGCTGGCAACCACCGAGATGCGCTGATAATAGTATAGCGCAGCTGAGCGCAGGAATCCATCTGATAGCAATGTGTACCACGAAAGAAGCAACTGTCCAAACTTATCCCGGCCTAACGTAACCCAACCAAACGTAGTCTAACTCAGCCTAACGTGCCGAGGCCACCATTGCTGGCCTCCCCGGAGACAGTCAGAGCATACTAGATCACCGTAGACGGCAGAAATCCACCGAGTCGCCGTGTATAGCACAAGGGTCAATGGTATCCTTAACTAACCTTAGGAAACGTAACAACCAAACGCAACCGAACTCAACCTAATGTGCCTAGACCACCATTGCTTCACTCCACATTGCTAAACAGGGTACATTAGAGGAGAGTAGAGCGCAGGAGTCCATTGAGTGGCACTGTCTAGCCCAAAAGTCAAAGATTACCCAACCTAACCCAAAGAAACCTTACCTAACCAAACGAAGCATAACACAACCTAACGCGACGCAACTACAATTTCTGGCCTCCCCAGAGCAAAGCAGAGAATATTAGATCACTGTACAGCGCAGAAATCCACCAGACAGAATTGTATAGCACAAAAGTGGAAGCCATCATAACCAAACCTAACCTAACATAACCGAACAAATCGTTACGTAACTCAACCTATCGTGCCGCGACTAGTATTCCTGGCCTCCACAGAGCGAAGCAGAACATAATAGAGGAGAGTAGAACGCAGGTATCTATGAAATCGCAGTGTAAAGTGGAAAAGTAGAAGCTATCCGAGCCTAACCAGTGCTATCGCAACCAGAACAATCGTATCCTATCTCAACCTATCGTGCCGAGTCCACCATTACTGGCATCCCCATTGTCGAGTAGAGTAGAGCAACGTACAGCGTAAAAATCTGCCGAATATCCGCGTATAGCACAAAAGTCAAAGATATCCTGTCATGCTCTATCCAAACGTAGTACAACCGAACGCAACCTAACATAACCCAACGAGCCGAAACCACTATTGCTGGCCTCCAAATAGCCAAGCAGAGTATAATAGTGCACAGTAGAGCGCACAAAGCCGCGAAATAGAAGTTTATGCCACAAATGTCAAAGATATCCTAACCTAACCTGTCCTAACCTAACGTAACCAAACTTATAACAGCTAAACGTAACGAGACGAGACATCAACTGCTGGCCTCTCCAGAGCCAAGCAGAGTATGCTAGAGCAAAGTAGGTCGCAGTAATACACCGCAGTGCTGTGTGTAGCACAAAGGTCAATATTATCCAAACCTAACCCGAGCTAACAAAGCCTAACCCGAACCTGATTCTATAGCATTACAATGGCTACAGCACGCCAATGGAATCTTTCCTCCTTATCTATGCAAGAAAATTAGCTCACTACGATATTAGACGAAAATGTACATAAAATTGAATTTTCCAGCCAGATTCTATAGCATTGAAATTGCTATAGCATGCCAATAGAATCTTTCCTCCAGAAATATACGGAACAGCAGCGTATAAGACGAAAGGCGAGGCTAACCTATCCTAACCTAAGTAGCCGTTACTTAACCAAACATAGCAAAACTCAAACTGAAGTGCTGCTACCACCCTACCTGGTATCCCCGAAGACAAACATAGTTTGATAGCGCAATATAGAGCGCAGAGGTCCATAGAA
>NW_016958400.1:0-502 GCF_001483705.2 Eufriesea mexicana
AGCCAGAAAGTCAAAGCTATCCAGACACAACTCGAGCTAACGGAACCCAACCGAACGTCACATAGCTCAAACTAACGTGTGGAGACAACAATACCTGGCCTCCCCAGTGCCGAGCAGAGCCTATTTGAGCACAGCAAATGGCAGAAATCGACCGAATAGCAATGTACTGAACAAAAGTCAAAGCCATCCTGACCCAACCTAACAAAACGTAACTTAACCAAACGTAACATAACACATCCTAACTTGCCGAGACCACTATTGCTAGCCTCCCGAGTGTCGGGCAGAGAACAGAAGAGCAATGTATATCGCAGGAATCCACCGAAGTACAGTGAATAGCACAAAAGCCTAAGACACCCTATCGTAACATAGCCAAACGTAACATAACCTGTCGCAACATAACAGAGCCTTACATAAGTACCGAGAGCAAAACTCCTGGCCACCACATAGGCAAGCCAAATGTACTAAAGCTCAGTAGAGCGTCGAAATACACCGCATAGCAGGT
>NW_016958401.1:0-593 GCF_001483705.2 Eufriesea mexicana
CCACAGAATAGATCTATTCAAAATCTATAACCTGTTATAGCTTGGTGAATAGGTCGCCTAACGACTTCAAACGAATGGCTAGTACAGTCATCTACTTGCCAGAGAATTGGTCTACTCAAAACCTATAATCTGTTATAGCCTGCTGAATAGGTCGCCTAACGCCTTCAACCAATGGCAAGTACAGCCATCTACTTGCCAGAGAATAGGTCTATTCAAAATCTATAACCTGTTATAGCTTGGTGAATAGATCGCATAACGCCTTCAATCCAATGGCAAGAACAGCCATCTACTTGCCAGAGAATAGGGCTATTCGAAATCTCAAATATGTTATAGCTCGGTGAATAGATCGCCTTACGCCTTCAATCCAATGGCAAGTACAGCCACCTGGTATCCAGGGAATAGGTCTATTCAAAGTCTATTACGTTCTATACCTTGGTGAATAGATCGTCTAACGCCTCCAATTCAATGGCCAGTAAAGCCATCTACTTGCCAGAGAATAGGTCTATTCAAAATCTATATCCTGTTATATATTGGTGACAGATGGACGAACGCCTTCAGCCCAATGGCAAGTACAGGCATCTACTTGCCAGAGA
>NW_016958402.1:0-526 GCF_001483705.2 Eufriesea mexicana
GTATTTTACTAGGAAAGAAGGCAACAATACTTTAGCCCATTTACCCATCCCGATCCTACATGTGTAGGACGGTTATGGCAGGTAATATGCACACCTGACAGTACTGTTCTTATTACATCCATCAAGAGGGCACAGTGGCCGTTGGATTGCCCTGCTGAATGATGATGCAGATACGATCTCAATTACAGAATGACAAGTGGATTACCCATTATCGCTCGAGACATTAACAACTGACGAAATGGTACTGAGTACTGGAATCACTACAGTACTGTAGCAGTTGGATTAATTTGTTTACTTATGATGTAGGTGCCAAAGCAAGTCTAGGGTTATCAACGTATAGTACGGCTATGGCTAGAGGTATTTACAAATCCCTGTATGATAGTTGGTACATCCATCAACAGGTCACTGTAGCCGTTGGGTTTACCTGTTCAATGATGACTTAGTAGTCTGGAATGGCAAAAGTTTCATCCGTTATGGCTCGTTGCATTAACAACTGACATGAGGGTAACGATTACAGCCATTATCA
>NW_016958403.1:0-416 GCF_001483705.2 Eufriesea mexicana
GCCTGACCTGGCCTGACCTGAACTGACATGGACTGACATCATCTGATCTGACCTGACCTGATACGACCTGGGCTGACCTAACCTTACCTGACCTGACTTGACCTGACCCAACCAGACCTAACCTGACATGACCAGCCCCGACATTGCCAGGCCTGACCTGACCTGATGTGATCTTACATGACATGATCTGATCTGACGTGAACTGACCTGAACTGACCTGACCTGACCAGACATGTTCTGGCCTGGCCTGACCTTATCGGCCCTGACCGGACCTGATCTGACCTGACCTGACCAGACCTGACCCGACCTGGCCTAACCGGCCTTACCTGAACTGAGCAGACCAGACATCATCCGGCCTTGCCTGACCTTACCAGACTTGACATGACCTGACCTGACCTGTGCTGACTGATCTGACC
>NW_016958404.1:0-277 GCF_001483705.2 Eufriesea mexicana
TAATTATTAACTAATTTTTTAATCAGATTTTTGATTACTTTTCGATAAAGCGATTATTATAAAAAGTTTGATTGTTGTACATTTAATTTTTATGGAAACCTTAACTACTTATTACAAAATGTAATTTTGTGGATTTATATGGCGGTGAAAATAAGGAATTATCTATTTTATTCATTATTTATAATTATTAACTAATTTTTTGATAAGATTTTTTATTACTTTTCGATAAAGCGATTATTATAAAGAGTTTGATTGTTCTAAATTTAATTTTTATGGA
>NW_016958405.1:0-899 GCF_001483705.2 Eufriesea mexicana
ATTGCAGGCCTCCACAGAACCAAGCAGAGCACATTAGAGCTCGTTAGAGCGAAAAAATCCACCAATAATCAGCGAATAGCACCAAAGTCGAGGTAGGCTGTACTAACCTAGCCTAACGTAACATATCTGAACGTGGCCGAACACAACCCAATATGGCGGGATAACTATTGCTGGCCTCCACAGAGACAAGCAGAATGTACTACAGCACAGTAGAGCGCAGGCATCCGCCGCATTTCAGTGATTGCCTCAACAGGCGTAAGTACCCTAACCTAACCTGGCCTAACCCAACCTAACCAAACGTAGCATATATAAACATTACGTGCCGCGACCACTACCCCTGGCCTCCCCAGAGCCAAGCAGAATGTAGTAGAGGACAGTATACAACAGAAATCCGCGGAATAGTACAGCACAATAGTCGAAGTGGTATGCCCTAACCTAGCCAAGCGTATCATAACCAAACGCAACACAACTCAACCTAACACGGCGAGACCACTATTGCTAGCCTCTAAACAGACAAGCAGAGTATACTACAGCACAGCAGAACGTAGGAATGCACCGCACTGCAGTGTATAACAAAGAAGTCAAAGATAACAGAACCATACCTGTCCTAAACTAACCTAACCAATCGTAGCGCAACCGAAAGTAACGTTACGAAACCACCATTGTTGCCTCCCCAGAGAAAAGCAGGACGTACTAGAGCGCACTACATCCCAGGAATCGACCGAATAGCAGTGTAAAGCGCAAAAGTGGAAGCTACCCTATCCTAGTATATTCAATTTTAACATGAGCAAACGTAACACAGTTAAACCAAACGTACCGCGATCAACATTGCTGGAACCCACAGAGTTGAACAGGACATACTAGAGGACAGTAGTGCGCAGAAGTCCATACAATCGCAG
>NW_016958406.1:0-511 GCF_001483705.2 Eufriesea mexicana
GTATTGATGTTTGTATGTATGTATAGATGGATGGGCGGATTTGTGGATGGATGTATGGATGGAAGGATGTATGGATGGGAGGATGTATGTCTGGATGTATGTATGGATGTATGTATGGATGATTGTGTGGACATATGTATAGATGTATGCATGGATGTATGTACGGATGTATGTACGGATGAATGCATGCAAGTAAGTATGGTTGTTTTTTTGGATGTATTTATGCATGTATGTGAGGATGTATCTAAGGATGAATGTATGCGTGTATGTATGAATGAATATATGATTGTATGTATGGATGTATGTATTGATGTATGTATGTATGTATAGATGGATGGATGCATTGGTGGATCGGTGTATGGATGGATGAATGTTTGGATCGGTGGACGTATGGATGGGATGATTATGGATGGATGGATGCATGGAAAAGTGGATGGATGCATGGAATGATAGATGTATGTCTGTATGGATGAGCGGGTGGATGAATGGAAGGGTGGATGAACTGAAGAGC
>NW_016958407.1:0-258 GCF_001483705.2 Eufriesea mexicana
AACGCCTACAGTCCAGTGGGAAGTATAGCCATCTGCTTACCAGAGAACAGATCCATTCAGATTCTATAGCCTGTTATAGGTTGGTGAATAGATCATATAACGCCTACAGTCCAGTGGTAAGTATAGCCATCTACTTACCAGAGAACAGATCCATTCAGAATCGATAGCCTTTTACAGCTTGGTGAATAGATCATTTAACGCCTACAGTCAAGTGGTAAGTATAGCCATCTACTTACCAGAGAACAGATACATTCAGAA
>NW_016958408.1:0-529 GCF_001483705.2 Eufriesea mexicana
ATATAATACTGCTATGCAATGGCTATAGCAAAGAAATTGTATCATGTCTCCTTATTTACACTGAATAGATTGCTCGCCATGATAGAAGCCGAAAATGTCAATAAAATTGAACCTTTCAGACAGATTCAATTGCAATGCTATGGCTATGACGAATCAAAAGTATTTTTCCACCTTATTTATGCGGAAAATCTTGCTCATCAGGATATTAGTCGAACATGTCAATAAAATTGAACTTTTCAGTCAGAGTCTATTGCAATACAATGGCTATTCCAAACCAATTTAATCTTTCCTTGTTATTCATGCAGAAATGTCTTCTCGCCACGATATTAGAACACGACATTAGCCGAAAATGTATATAAAATTGAACATTTCTGTCAGATTATATTGCAATGCAATGGCTATAGCAGACCAGTTGTATCATGTCTCCTTATTTACACAGAATAGCTTGCTCGCCACGATATTAGTTGAAAATGTCAATAAAATTGAACTTTTCAGCCTTATTCTGTTGCAATGCAATGGCTATAACAAA
>NW_016958409.1:0-278 GCF_001483705.2 Eufriesea mexicana
CTATTGCTGGCCTCCCGGAGCCGAGCAGGACGTAGTGGAGCACAGTAGAGCGCAGAAGGCCACCGAATGGCAGCGTACAAATCAAAAGTCAAAGCTCTCCTATCATAACATAACCAATCGTAGCATAACCAAACGAAACGTAACTCTATATAACGCGCCGCGTCCACTACTACTGGCCTCCCCAGAGCCCAGCAGAACATACTAGACGTGAGTACAGCACAGAAATCCATAGAATCGCAGTGTATAGCAGAAAAGTCAAAGCAATGCGAACCTAAACC
>NW_016958410.1:0-1003 GCF_001483705.2 Eufriesea mexicana
ATCGATGTATGGATGGGTGGATGTATGGGTGGATGGATGGATGGAAGGATGTTTGCATGGATGGATGGATGTATGGACGAATGGCTGTGTCGATAGATGAATGTATGGATGGATAGAGGTATGGATGGACGGATCTACGTATGTATGTATGTATGTATGGATGTATATATGTAAGGATGTATTGATGGATGGATGTAAGGTTAGATGTATTTATGGATGGGTGGATGGATGGATGGATGTGTGGATGCGCGTCTGGAAGGGCGAATGTACGGATGTATGTGTGGGTGGATGTATGGATGTATGTATTGATGTATGTGAGGATGTGTCTATGCATGTATCTATGGTTGAGTGTATGGGTTTGTGTATGGATTTATGGATGTATGTATGGATGTATGTATGAATGGATGTGTGCATGGGTGTATGTATTTATGGATGTATGGGTGTGTGGATGTATGGACGTGTGGATAGCTGCATGTATGGATGGATGGATGTGCGAATGTATGGACGTATGTATGTATGGATGTTTGAATGTATGGATGTATTTGAGTTATGTATGTACGGATGTGTGGATGAACGTATGGATGTATGTATGGATGTATGGCTGTATGTTTGGACGGATTTATGGATGTATGGATGTGTGGAAGTATGGATGTACGTATGTATGGATGTATGTATGTGTATATGTATGGATGTATGGACGGATGGATGTATCGGAGGATGGAAGTACGAATGGATGGATTTATGTATATATGGATGGTGGATGTATGGATGTATGGATGGATGGATGTTTGAACGGAAGGATGTATGGATGTATGGATGGATGTATGAAAGGACATGTGTATGGATGTATGGATGCGTGTATGGAATGTCGTATGTATGGATGCATGTATGGATGGCTGTATGGATGTTTGTACGGTTGTATGTATGGAAATATCTATGGATGTGTGGATGGATGGCTGTATTGACGGCTGGAAGTGTGGATGGATTGAGGTACGGATGGACG
>NW_016958411.1:0-1365 GCF_001483705.2 Eufriesea mexicana
TTGGATAAACTAGGATAGGATAGCTTTGAGTTTTGTGATATATACTGTTATTCGGCGGATTTCTGCGCTGTTGCGTGCTCTAGTATGCTCTGCTTTTCGCTGGGGATGCCAGCAGTAGAGGTCTTGGCGCGTTGGGTTGAGATATGCACCACTTGTCTTGGTTAGGTTATGTCAGGTTATGTTAGGATACCTTTGGCTTTTGTGCCTAACACTTCTTTGCGACGGATTTCTGCGCTCGCCTGTGCACTATTCTATTCTCCTTTGTTCAGGGGATTTCAGCAATAGTGGTCTAGGCACGTTGGATTCATTTAAGTCATGTTTGCTTTTGTCATGTGTGGCTATGTTAGGATAGGATATTTTTGACTTTTTTTCTGTTCACTGCAATTGGGTGGTCTTCTGCGCTCTGCTGTGCTCTAGTATGCTCTGCATGGCACTGGGGAAGCCGGTAATAGTAGTGTCGGCATCACAGTTTGCGATAGGGTATTTTTGGATAGGATATGTTTGCTCTGGTTAGGTTTCTGTAGCTTCGATTTTTCTGATACACACTGCGATTTTAAGGATACCTGCGCTTCACTCGCCTCCAGTATACACCGCTTTGCACTGCGGAGGACAGCAACACCGGTCGCGGCCAGCTAGGTTGAGATAGATTACCTTTGGTTGGGTGAGGTTTGGTTTGGTTTTGTTGGGATAGCTTCGGCTTATGTGCTCCACACAGATATTCCATGGACTTCTGTGCTCTACTGCGCTTTATCAAATTCTGCTTGTCCTTGGGAAAGCCGGCAACAGAGGTCGCAGCACTAAAGGCTTAGTTACTCTACGTTTGGTCATGCAAGGTTAGGCCTGTATAGGTTAGGCTATCTTTGACCTTTGTGATGTTCACTGCAATTCGGTGCACTTCTGCGCTCTACTCTACTCTAGTATGCTTTGCTTGTCTCTGGGGAGGCCAGTAATAGAGGCCTCGACACGTTAGGAATGGTTAGGTTACGCTTGGTTATGTTACATTTGGTTAATTTGGGATAGGATACCATTAACCGTAGCGCTATACACTGCTATTCGGCCGATACCTGTGCACTGCATTGCTCTACTGGCATTTGCTTGAATCTGGTGAGGCAAGCAGTAGCGGTCGCGAATGGTTTGTTTGGGATAGGTTACGTCTTGTTATGATAGATTAGGTTAAATGTGGTTAAGATGGCTTTGACTTTTGTGCTATACACGGCTGTTCGGTGAATATCTGCGCTGTGCATTGCTGTACTAGCATCCTCTTGCCTCTGGGAAGGCCAACAATGGTGGCCGTGGTAGGTACGTTGGAGTTACGTTACTTCTGGATAGGTTAAGTCAGGCTACGTTTGGTAAGAGTGTCTTTGA
>NW_016958411.1:2209-2450 GCF_001483705.2 Eufriesea mexicana
CTTAGTGGTGTTACGGATGGGTAGGTTAGGACAGGGTAGCTATGACTTTTGTGCTACATACTGCATTTCGGCGGATTTCTCCGCTCTACTCTGCCCTGATACGCCGTACTTTTCTCTGGGGAGGCCAGAAATAATGGCGGAGGCACGATAGGTTCAGTTAGGTTGCGTTTGGCCTCGTTTGGTTAGGCTAAGTTTGGTTTGAATAGCTCTCACTTTTGTGCTATGCACTTCAATTCGGTGG
>NW_016958412.1:0-708 GCF_001483705.2 Eufriesea mexicana
AAACCAATGGCAAGTACAGCCATCTACTTGCCAGGGAATAGGTCTATTCAAACTCTATAATCTCTTATGGCATGGTGAATAGATCGCCAAACGCCTTCAATCCAATCGCAAGTACGTCCGTCTACTTGCCTGACAATAGGTCTATTCAAAATCTATAATCCGTTATAGCTTGATTAATAGGTCGCCTAGCGTCTTCAACCAATGGCAAGGACAGCCATCTATTTGCCAGAGAATAGGTCTATTCAAAGTCTATAATCTGTTATAGCTTGGTTAATAGGAGGCCTAGCGTCCTCAACCAATGGCAAGTACAGCCATATACTTGCCAGAGAATAGGTCTATTCAAAGTCTATAATCTGTTATAGCTTGGTTAATAGGAGGCCTAGCGTCCTCAACCAATGGCAAGTACAGCCATATACTTGCCAGAAAATAGGTCTATTCAAAATCTATAACCTATTATAGCTTGGTGAATAGATCGCCAATCGCCATCAATCCAATGGCAAGTACAGCCATGTACTTGCGAGAGAATAGGTCTATTCAAAATATATAATCTGCTAAAGCTTGGTAAATAGATCGCCTACCGCCAGCAATCCAATGGCAAGTACAGCCATGTACTTGCCAGGGAATAAGTCTATTCAAAATCTATTATCTGTTATAGCATGGTGAATAGATCGCCTAACGCCTTCAATCCAATGGCAAGTAGAGCCATCT
>NW_016958412.1:718-946 GCF_001483705.2 Eufriesea mexicana
GGACTATTCAAGATCTATAATCTGTTATAGCTTGGTGAATAGATGGCCAAACGCCTTCAATCCAATGGCAAGTATATCCACCTACTTGCCAGAGAATAGGTCGATTCAAAATCTATAACCTTTTATCACTTTGTGAATAGATCGCCTATCGTCTCCAATCCAATTGCAAGTACAGAAGCCTTCTGGCCAGAGAATAGGTCTGTTCATAGTATATAATCTGTTCTAGCT
>NW_016958413.1:0-312 GCF_001483705.2 Eufriesea mexicana
GAAGGTTATCTGACCACGATGTTGGTTGAAAATGTCAATAAAATTGTATTTTCCAGACAGATTGTAGAGCATTGCAATACCTACAGCACGCAAGTAGAATCTTCCCTCCTTATTTATGCAAGAAAGTTATGTCTCCACGGTATAAGTCGAAAATGTCAATGAAATTGATTTTTTCAGCCAGATTCTACTATATTTCAATGGCTATATCACGCCAAAAGTATCTATCGTCCTTATTTATGAAGGAAGTTCGGTCACCACGACATTAGTCGATAATGTCAATAAAATTGAATTTTCCATCCAGATTGTATAGCA
>NW_016958414.1:0-256 GCF_001483705.2 Eufriesea mexicana
AATATGTTCTGCTTGGCTCTGGGGTGGTCAGCAATACTGGTCGCGGTACGTTAGGTTGAGTTATATTACGTTTGGTTAGGTAAGGTTCTGTCGGGTTAGGCTATGACAGCCTCGACTTTTGATCTATGAACTGCTAGTCGGTGGATTTCTGAGCTCTGCTCTGATGGAATGTGCTATGCTTGGCTCTGTGGAATCCAGCAATAGTGGTCCCGGCACGTTAGGATATGTTACGCTGCAATCGGTTATATTAAGTTTG
>NW_016958415.1:0-544 GCF_001483705.2 Eufriesea mexicana
TCTCTGGCAAGTAGATTGCTGTAATTGCCATTGGATTGAAGGTGCTAGGCGATCTATTCACCATGCTATAACAGGTTATTGATTTTGAATAGACCTATTCACTCTCAAGTAGATGGCTGTACTTGCCATTGGATTGAAGGCGTTAGGCGATCTATTCACCATGCTATAACAGGTTATTGATTTTGAATAGACCTATTCACTCTCAAGTAGATGGCTGTACTTGCCATTGGATTGAAGGCGTTAGGCGATCTATTCACCATGCTATAACAGGTTATTGATTTTGAATAGACCTATTCACTCTCAAGTAGATGGCTGTACTTGCCATTGGATTGAAGGCGTTAGGCGATCTATTCACCAAGCTATAACATGTTATAGATTTTGAATAGACCTATTCTCTGGCATACAGGTGGCTGTACTTGCCATTGGTATCAAGGCGTTGGGCTATCTATTCACCAATCTATAACAGACTATAGATTTTCATTAGACATATTCTCTGGCAAGAAAATGGCTGTACTTGCCATTGTATTGGAGGCGTTGGGCGACC
>NW_016958416.1:0-576 GCF_001483705.2 Eufriesea mexicana
AAATTTGAGTCATCACTGAATCGATTAATCCAACGGCTACTGTAAAATATTGTTGGATGTGGTTCTCTCAACGGTGCTTATGCCAATTATGCCAAACGTGCTTTGTAATTTTTATCATCAGTGGGCAAAGTAGTCCAACCTGTACAGTACTGTGATGACGACTGTACTACGTACAGTGTCGTAAATTGCTAATTTTTAGAGGTATAATGGACCTTCGTTGTTGCTTCGGCAATTGCTGTGGTATATACATATTCAGTGACCAACTTAAAGCAACGGCAACTGTGTTCTCTTGGTAGATGTACCAATACCGTACTGTGAATCGTAAATGTCACCTGCTGAAAACATAGGTCATTCGAGAATTATTTTGTAATTATCATGATTAGTGAACAATGTTGTCGATCTGCTGCACAACTGTGGTTGTGACTGTTCTCAGTATTGCGGTGTCAATAGTTAATATCTCGAGGGTTGTTGGATCCGCATTTTGCCATTCTCGAATTCACATAAAATGTAATGCATCATTGATCAGATTAATCCAACGGCTACTGTGCTATATTGGTGGATGTACTAGGTAAAGTT
>NW_016958417.1:0-844 GCF_001483705.2 Eufriesea mexicana
CATTATTGCAATGATTACCATTGGTTCGTAATATATTCAGCTATTAGAATTATTAAAATAACGGAAAGGCTTATTTTTACAATTTTTATAAACATATACCAGATTTTTCACGACCCAATTTTATTTTCTAATTATAAAAGAGTGCATTTACGCGTATCTATTTTCGCCTCACGCAGCAATTACAATTATCGTCACTCGTTCAAAGTATATTTAACTGCTCTCGTTAAATCTCGGCAGCTGTAGAGCGTTAATCAATTATTACCCCATTGACGGTCTCGGGGATTCTATTTCCGCTGCATTCCGGTTAGGCGGAAGCGGAGCTGGGTCGAAAAACGAAATAAATCGGCGATCGATACAGGAAGCGCTCGCGCGAGATCCGTGCAACGCGAGGGAAGAGAGTACACGGTGCTATGCCATGACGCGTATGAATCAGTCGCAGCAAGTGTAACGACCGAGTGACGTCAAGGAGATTGCACAACGAATGCACGCCGGTAATTCCAACCGTTAGCTCGCTCGATCGATTTCTAGATCCTCCTATGAACGCTGCGGAGATCGAGCGCGGACCGCGCCGGGATTTAGTATTCAGCATCTGATTCCTTCACCGTTCCTACGACATTGTAACCATGACTAGGCATTAAGTCCCAAGTTATTTCTTTCTTTTAATATCCGCCATTTATTTCTTACATACGCGTACTCTCCTGCATCGTGTGGTATTTTCATTACGTTCTGTTCTTCCTGTTTTAATTTTCCTGAACCTACTATTCTTACTATTTTTAATATTACTATTTTTAACACTTTGCGATTCACAGATTTAGGCAAATTTAGCGTTTCGCAGTTACTTTTC
>NW_016958418.1:0-1126 GCF_001483705.2 Eufriesea mexicana
AAGTTCACCGAATTGCAGTGAAGAGCACAAGAGACGAAGATATCCTAACAATACCTGGCCTATCCCAACCAAACCTAACTTAGCGTAACTCAACTGGTCGTGCAGCGACCACAGCTGCTGCCAGACCCGGAGCCAAGCGGAATATAGTAAAGCACTGTAGATCACAGAAACCCACGGAATAGCATTGTAAAGCCCCAAAGTCAAAGTAACTTATACAAGCCCAGCCAGACGTATCATATTCAAGCGCATTCCAACACAAACAAACGTGCCAAAACAAACGTGCCGAGACCGCTATTACTGGCCACCCCAGTGCCAAGGATAGCATATCAGAGCACACTAGAGCACAGAAATCCGCGGAATACCAGTGCAGAACATGAAAGTCAAAGAAGCCTCTCCTAACTTAGCGAAACGTAACATATCCAAACGTAACCTAACTCCACCTATCATGACGAGACCACAATTGCTGGTCCCCACAGATACAAGCAGAACATACTAGAGCACTGCAGTGCGCAGAGATCCACTGCTCTGCAGTGAACGGCACGAAAGCCGCAGAAATCCTAACCCAACCTGACCTAACCTAGCCTAACAGAACGCAGCATAGCTCAAAGTAACGTGCCGCGACCACAGCTGCTGGCCTACCTGGAGTCAAGCAGATTGCGGTAGAGTACAGTAGAACACAGATATCCAACGTATAACAGTGTACAGCACGAAAGTCGAGCTATCCTTTCCAAACATAACCTAACCATACCTAACGTAACCAATCTCAAACTAACGTACCGCGACCTCTATTGCTCGCATCCGCAGAGTCGACCAGAGTATAGTAGGGCGATGTAGAGCGCAGAAATCCACCGAATGGCAGTGTGTGTAACAAGAGTGGAGGATACCCTGAGGTAACCTGGACTAGCATAACCTAACCATACGTAGCATAACTGAACATAGCGCGCCGCGATCACTGCTCATGGAATTCACAGGGACAAGCAGAATACATCAGAGTACCGTAGATCACAGAAACCCGCCAGATAATAGTGTACAACACGAAAGTCGAAGGCATCCTAACCAAACTTACCGTAACATAAAATAATCAAACGTAACCTAATTGAACATAACGTGACGCGACTATTGCTGG
>NW_016958419.1:0-240 GCF_001483705.2 Eufriesea mexicana
TCGTCAATGTCAATAAAAATGTATTTTCCAGCCAGATACTATAGCAATGCATTGGCTATAGCACTCCAATTGAATCTTTGCTCCGCATTTATGCAAGAAAGTTAGCTCACCACAATATTTGTCGAAAATGTCAATAAAATTGGACTTTCTAGTCAGATTGTACAACATTGCAATGGGTATAGTACGCCAAGAGGATCTTTTCTCCTTACTTACGCATGAAGTTTGCTCACCACGATATTA
>NW_016958420.1:0-272 GCF_001483705.2 Eufriesea mexicana
GCCCGAATAGCAGCGTACAGCACAAAGGTCACAGCTATCCTAGCCAAACCTGACGCAACCTGGACATGCCAAACCTAACGCAACGCATCCTAACGTGCCGAGGCCACAATTGTTGGCCTACACAGAGCAATGCAGAACATATTAGAGCACTGTGTACCGCAGAAGCCGTCGGTATAGCGGTGTACAGTGTGAAAGTCAATGCTATCCTTTCCTAACCAGGCCAAACGTAACGTCACGAAACGTAGCATAACACAGAATAACGTCATGTGACC
>NW_016958421.1:0-947 GCF_001483705.2 Eufriesea mexicana
AGTATTGTGATGTTGGTTGTACTCAGTACTGTTTCGTCAATTGTTAATGTCTGGAGCGATGAATGTTCAGTCTCTTGAAAATCTGGAATCGAAATAGCCTATAAACTGACACTAAACAGATTAATCCAACGACTACAGTGATCTATTGACGGATGTATCAACCACCGCCCTGGGAATTGTAATTGTCCCTAGACATAACTGATGCTTACATTGACTATACCAGAACTTCCGTGGAATATAAATGACCAAGGACGGATTAATCCAACGGCTCCGGTACTGCTACGATTGCTGTGCACAGTACAGTTATATAAATGGTAAACGTAATCTAGCTATAACGGATCGGTCTTCTGCCATTCTGCAATTTCTATGTTACGTAAATCGTCACTAATCAGTTGAATCCAACTGCTACAGTGCCTGTTCATATATGTACTAGGTACCGTACCGTCAATTGCAAATATCTATAGCCTTAGCCATGTTATACATTTATTCCTCTAGATTTGAATTGGAACGTACATCATAAATGAAGACATAAACGCAACGGCTACAGTATTGTGATGATTGCTGTACTCAGTAAAGTTTCGTCAATGGTTTATGTCTCGAACAATAACGTGTCACTCCTGTGTCCTTCTAGAATGCAATAGAAAACAAATCACCACTCAACGGAATGATGGAACAGATGCAGAGTGCTATTGGTGGATGTAACTGGTGCCGTACAGGGAATAGTGAATATCGCTAGCCATATCTGACGTGTTCATTGATTATTCCAGAACTTCGGTGGCAGTTAAGTCATCACACAGAAGACTACTGCAACGGCTACATGCTTTATTGATTGATACAAGAGCTACCGCAACGGGAGTTGTAAATATCTCCAGTCAGAGTTGAGGCCTGCGTTGGTTATTCTGGCGCTACAGTGGAAATAAAGTCATCAGTGAAGAAATTAATCCAAC
>NW_016958422.1:0-261 GCF_001483705.2 Eufriesea mexicana
CTGCGCTCTACATTGTCCTAATATGTTCCTCTTGGCTGTGGGGTGGGCAGCGATAGTAGTCGCGGCACGATAGGTTGTCCTAGGATACGATTGGTAAGGTTAGGCCTGGATAGCTTCCACTTTCGTGCTATGCAATGCTATTCGGTGGATTCCTGCCCTCTACTGAGGTCTAGTGTGCTCCGCTTTGCTCTGTGGAGTCCAGAAAATGTGTCTGCGGCGCGTTAGTTTGCGTTCGGGTACGTTTGGATAGTTTATGGGAGC
>NW_016958423.1:0-529 GCF_001483705.2 Eufriesea mexicana
GAATGTATGGATATACGGATGTATGGATGTATATTTGTATGGATGTATGTGTGGATGGATGGAAGAGTGGATGGATGTATGGATGGATGGACGTATGGATGTATGTATGCATATACGTATGGATGTATGTATGGTTGTATGGATATATGAATGCATGGGTTTATGGATGTGTGGATGTGTGAATGTATGGATGGATGGATGTAAGGATGTTTAGATGTATGGTTCGATGGGTGTATGGATGGGTGCTTGTATGGGCGGATGGATGTATGGTTCGATGAATGTATGAACGGGTGGATGTATGGATGGTTGGATGTATGGATGGATGGATGTATGGATGGATGTTTGTATGGTTGAATAGTTGTTTGGAATGATGGATGTATGGGTGGATTGGGGTATGGATGGACGGATGTACGGAAGTATGGATTTGTGGATGTGTGAATGTATGAATGTATGTATGGATGGATGTATGGGTGCATACATGTATGGATCGATGGTTGTATGGATGGGTACTTGGATGGGGCGGATGGAT
>NW_016958424.1:0-518 GCF_001483705.2 Eufriesea mexicana
TCTGCTGTACTCTTGTATATTCTGCTTGGCTCTGGGGAGGTGAGAAGCAGTGGTAACGGCACACCAGGTTGAGTTATGCCTCGTTCGGTTATGTTATGTTTGGTGAGGTGAGGATAGGATATTTCAGGCTTCTGTGCTACAAACTGCTGTCATCCGATTTCTGCGCTCTACTGCGTTCTAATATTTTCTGCTTGGCGCGGTGGTGGCCAGTAATAGTGGTCTCGGCACGTTAGTTTGATTTATTTTACGTTCGGTTAGAGTATGTAAGTGTAGGTAAGGTTGGGATAACATTGCCTTTCGTTGTATAAACTGCTGTTCGACGTATCTATGCGCGATACATTGCCCTAATACGTTCTGCGTGGCACTGGGGAGGGCAGTAATAGTGGTCTTGGCAGGTTATGTGAGTTACGCTACGTTTGGTTATGTTACGTTTGGATAGGTTAGGAAATGATAAGTTTGACCTTTGTGCTACACACTGCTATCCTGACGATTTCAGTGTACTACATTGCTCTACAATG
>NW_016958425.1:0-1019 GCF_001483705.2 Eufriesea mexicana
CCTGACCTGACCTGATCTGGCCTAACCGGCCTTACCTGAACTGACCCGACCACAAATGATCTGGCCTGGCCTGACCTTACCAGACTTGACATGACCGGACGTGACATGACCTGACCTAAACTGACCTAACCAGACCTGAACTGATATAACCAGACCTGGCCTGACCTGGGCTGACCTGATCTGACCTGACCTCACCTCACCTGACCTGACCGGACTGATCTGACCTGACCTGACCTCACCTGACCTGATCTGGCCTAACCGGCCTTACCTGAACTGACCCGACCAGACATGATCTGGCCTGGTCTGACCTTACCAGACTTGACATGACCTGACATGACCTGACCTGACCTGACTGCTCTGATCTGAGCTGACAGTGACCAGGCCTGACGTGACCTGACGTGACCTGACCTGACCTGCCCTGGTCTGACATGACCTGACCTGACCTGACCTGACCTGACCTGACCTGTCGTGACTTTAATCGGCCTTACCAGACCTGACCTGTCCTGACTGACCTGACCTGACCTGACTGACCTGACCTGACCAGGCCTCACCTGACATGACCTGATCTAACTTGACCTGACCTTGCCTGACCTGTCCTGACCTCACCTGACCTGTCCTAAACCAGATTTGACCTGACCTGACATGTCCTGACCTATCTTCACCTGGCCTGAGCTGAACTGACCTGAACTGACGTCATCTCACTGACCTGACCTGACATGACCTGAGCTGACCTGACTTGACGTGACCTGACATGACCTGACCTGACCTGACCTGCCCCGACCTTGCCTGGCCTGACCTGACATGATGTGACCTGACATGACCTGACCTGACATGACCTAACCTGACCTGAGCTGTCCTGACCTGCCCTGACATGTCCCGACCTGAACTGACCAGACGTGACCTGACCTGACCTGACCTGACATGACCTGAACGGACTGATGTGACCTGACCTGTCATGACCTGACCTTGCCTGACCTGGCCAGACCTGGCCTGACCTGAACTGACCTGAACTGACCTTA
>NW_016958426.1:0-1216 GCF_001483705.2 Eufriesea mexicana
GCTATTGCTGGTCTCGCCTGGGCCAAGTAGAACATGGTAGAGCTCAGTAGAGTGCTGAAATCCGCGGTATAACCGTGTAGAGTTCGGAAGTCAAAGCTGTCCTAACCAAACCTTACGTAAGGTAACCAAACCTATCCTAACATGACGTAACCTAACCCAACCTAACCACACCTGCTGGAATCCACGGAGACTAGCAGAAAATATTGGAACGCAGCAGAGCGCAGCGATCCACCGATTAGCAGTGCATAGCATAAACTCATAGCTATCGTACCCTAACCAAACCAAACGTGACGAAACCACACTTAACATATCTCAACCTTAAGTGCCAAGGCAACCATTGCTGGCCTCCCCAGTGCCAAGCAGGGCATACTAGTACAATGTAGAGCGCAGAAAGCCTGCGAATAGCAGTGTACAACACAAAAGTCGGTGCTCTCCTATCCTAACATAAGAAATCGTAACGTAACGAAATGTAACGTAACTCAATCAAACATGCCGTGATGACTTCTTCCGGCCTTGCCAGGGCAGGGCAGAATTTGCTAGAGGTGGGTAGATCACAGAAGCCCATAGGATCACAGCGTATAGAAGAGCAGTCAAAGCTATCCGAACCTAACCCAAACCAATGTAACTTAACCAAGCGTAGCGTAGCACAAAATACCGTGCCGCGACGGATATTGCTGGCCTCCACGCAGCTGTGCAGATCATGGTTAAGGTGAGTGGTGCTCCGAAATTCATAGAATCGCGGTGTACAGCAGAAAGGTCAAAGATACCCTGACCTAACCCAAGCTAACGTAACCTAACCAAAATTAACCTCACTCAACGAACGGGCCGCGAACACTCTTTCTGGCATCGCGTGGGCCAAGCAGAATGTAGTAGGGCGCAGAGGAGGCCAGAAATCTAACGAATAACTATGTATGGCGCGAAAGTCAATTCTATCATAGCCGAAATGAACCAAACCTAGCCTAAACGAGTATACCATATCTAAACACAAAGTGCCAGGACCACTGTTGCTGGCATCCGCAGGGCCAAGCAGAATATAGTGAAGCAATGTAGAATGCAGAAATGCCGCGAATAACTGTGCATAGCACGAAAGACAAAGCCAAACTATCCGAACCTTACCAAGCGTTGCGTAAGCAAATGTAGCATGTCCACACCCATCGTGCCGCGACTCTTATTGCTGGCATCCCCAGAGCCGAGCATAACAAAGTAAAGGAGAGTA
>NW_016958427.1:0-713 GCF_001483705.2 Eufriesea mexicana
ACATACCAGAGCACTGTAGATGGCAGAAGCTCGCGGAAGAGCAGTGTAAAGCACAAAGGATAAAGCTACACTCACCAAACTTACCCGAACCCAACCTAACCTTACGTGATATGACCCGTCATATCGCGCCGAGCCCACTATTGGTGGCCAGCTCAGGGACAAGCAGATAAAATTAGAGCAGCGTCGCGCGCTGGAATCCTCCTAATAGAGGACTATGTCGCTAAAGCCAAAGCTATCCTCTCCTCACGCAACCAAACGTAACGCAACCAAACGTAATCAAACACAACTTAACTTGCCCTGACCACCATTGCGGTGCTCCCCAGGTCCAAACGGAAGACATTAGTCGATAGTAGAACGCAGAAATCCATAGAGCCTCAGTGTATATCAGAAAAGTCGAACCAAGCCAAACATAACCCAAACCATCGGAATATAACCAAGCATAGCCTAACACGACCTAACGTGCCGAGACAGATTTTGCTTACTTCCGCAGAGACATGCAGGACATACTAGAGCGGAGTAGAGCGCAGAAATCTGCGGAATAACAGTGTACAGCACAATAAAGCTATCCTAACCAAGGTTTGCCCGACGCTGCCTAACCGAAAGTAAGCTTACTCAAACTAACGTGCCGAGACCACGATTGCAGGACTTCCCAGAGGGAAGCAGAAAATATTATAGCATTGTAGGGCGCAGGGGTTCGCCTAACAGCGGACTAC
>NW_016958428.1:0-689 GCF_001483705.2 Eufriesea mexicana
TGGATGGAAGCATGCATGGATGTGTGTATGGATGCATTTACGGTAGTATCTATTGATGTATGTGTGGATGAGTGTAGGGGGGTATGCAAGGATGTACGGATGTAGATATGTATGGATGTATGCGTGTATGGATGTATGCGTGTATGGATGTATGGATGGATGGATTTATGGATGTATGGATGTTTGAATGTATGGATGGATGGATGTATGGATGCATAGATGTATGGATCGATGGGTGTATGGATGGGTGCTTTTATGGATGGATGGATGTATGTTTCGATGGATGTATGTATGTGTGGATGTATGGATGGGTGGATGTATGGATGGGTGGATGTATGGATGGATGAATGTAACGAAGGGTGGGCGTACGAATGGGTGCATTTATGGTGGTATGGGTGTGGGGATGTATGGATGAATATATGTATGGATGGATGGATGTATTGTTGGATGGATTTATAGATGGGTGGATGGCTGTATGTATGTATGGGTGTATGCATGGATGTATGTATGGTTGCATTTACGGATATATCTATGGATTATATATGGATGAGTGTATGGGTGTATGCATGGATGTATGGATGTTTGAATGGACGTATATATGGATGTACGACTGGATGGATGAGTGAATGGATGGATGGATTTGTGGATGTATGCATGTATGGATGTATGTATGTATGGATGAACGAATG
>NW_016958429.1:0-1267 GCF_001483705.2 Eufriesea mexicana
TGTCCATTCTCCATCTCTTCAATGATCCTCATATTTCCATGTCGATGCCACACATTTTCCTCTGTTCATGCATATGCTGCTTCTTTTTTGCTTCTTGATTCCGCATAACATGCGTTTCCTTTTGTCACTTCTTTTATTCAAATTTAACACATTAGCGATGATCATTGACTTTGACCACTCATATTAATATTTATTTAGATTAGGAATACAATATACCTTTCAATCGCACTGTATTCTCCATATCTTTTTTTATAAGAGGCCATTACCTAAATTAATTCTATTCCTTTTTGTCTGCCTAAACCATCTTCATTTTCTGAATCTTTATTTGGCCATCAAAGATTTCTATCTTGTATGTCATATGGCTACCGCACCTAGAAACCAATAGATGTATCATATTTTACATATTTGTATCGATGCTTTAACTTTTTCTCACTATAAGTATAATTCTTGGCATCTACGCTGATGATATTCCATGAGTCCAATAATCATTTACTGTCGATAGCTCTGCTATCACTAATGAAAGGTGGAAAAACAGTGGCTCGTAACTTACGCGATTTCATTACAACTAAAGGTTATGTTAATACAAATACTTACATGTTTTTCGTAATGCAGGCACAACTGCATGGACACAATGCTTCCGGCGTCTGTTTGCAATTTTTTTCTCATTTCCTATGCATTCTCCTGTTCACTTGAAGAAAAATTAACAAATCGCTCATTTTCCGTGATTAACTCATGAAATTTTATAATTGCGTTGTAAAGGCGTACCATTGCATATTTGTCGTCTGCCAGGTAAAGAAATGAATGCTGATTGTCTAATTAAAACCGCTGTTTCGGCTAAATTTATTAAAGAATGTAGAAAACTTTATGATTTTATTTATTAAAATAAATTAAAATGTATTAGTTGCACGTAACCAGAGTTAGTAAACTATTTGAGAAACTATTCCAAATCACAGATGGCGCTGATCGCAGGCGGTAAAATTTGTATTCGAACTGGATACTAGAAAACAATTCGACAGTAGAATATTAATAAATTGCCAAGTTTTTGTAATTAATTCATGAAAATTAATAGCTGTACAGCAAAGTTGGAATTATAGGCAACATTCTTATAGGATGTTTAATTTAATAATTAATACTTACATGAGCGATAGGTTTTGTATTTCCTGTAGTAAACAAGATTGCTATAGAAAAGTATTTTTCTTACATAATATTATTATTTTGTAATAAATATAAACTAGCATAAGGAAGCGTAAAGAATAAATTTTTTTAT
>NW_016958429.1:2531-9677 GCF_001483705.2 Eufriesea mexicana
TAAACAGACCAACGAGGAAGCGCTCGAGTATTGTGCGAAATACTCGAACGCTCTAACGAAAACAAATCGAAGGGAAGTCGTGAAATTTGTCAAAGGAAAGATTTAGCCAACGATGAGACATAAGTAAACCAACGACGAAGCATTCGAATATTATACGAAATACTCGAATGCTGAAACAAAGACACATAGAGTGAAAAAAATAAAATCTGCAAGAAGAAATTATTTAAGAGGGTGGACAATGGCCACTGAATAGCCATTGATCTAGCCAACGATCGATATACAAATAAACCAACAACGAAGTATTCCAATATTGTGCAAAATACTCGAATGCACAAACAATGAAACCTAGAATAAAAGAAATAGAATCTGAAAGAAGAAATAATTATAACCTGAAACAAAAAAAAAATATTAACGCGATCCTTCCGAAGTCGAAGCGACAACTGGCTCGAGCCTGCACGCGGGCCCCTTATATAGCGTCGGCTGGGCGAAGATCGGCGTAAATTTCCGAACTTTACCGATTCCTTTAAAAGTTACTTTTCCGCTGTAATAACTAATAATTTATTAACTTTCTTGACTTTTATCGCTAATATACGTTGCAAACTATTTGTTATCGACAATTTTAATTTGTTATTAACAATAAATTTATTTATTTATTAACTTCTTGTAAGTTCCGAATATATTCTAACACAAATACGTACTTTGTTTAAGTAGTAGGCAATAATTTATTAATTTTTCCACTTTTATTATAAATATACGTTGCGAGCAATTTATTCTTAACAATATTAATTTGTTATACACAATCAGTGTAATAATTTATAAACATCTTGCAAATTATAGTTACATTTTGACACAAATTCGTTCCGAGTTCAAGTAATAACCAGTAATTCCTTAATTTTTTCACTTTTATTATAATTTTACGTTATGAACAGATTACTATTAAGATTATGAATTTGTTACTAACAATAACTGTTATAATTTATAAATTTGATTTATGCTTTTAGAATATAAATTTTCGTGACGCATTTATGTGAAGTATTTTTATGCTTTATGCAATTTGTTAATAACAATTTCAATTTGTCATTAATGAAAAATTTCATAATCTATACAGTTCTTATAAATTATAACTGCATTTGCACTTCCATACGATAAATTTCCATGACATGTCCGTGGTATGTCAATATATCTTTATTTCCTCTAAAATTAGCTAATATTTAATACATAATATTTCATTTTATTACCGCTAAATTGAAATATTACGCGAAAAGCAAAAATGTTACAAGATTCATCATCACCTTAAAAGTTGCGTGGCAGTTTATCATTTAACAATTTTATATTACAAATTATTTGTGTACCGAATAACGAAATTTCTTATTTCTTCGGAAAAGCTTACAGAATACACGACGGTATAACAAATTCGTGTCAGATAAAGAACTTTTTCTAAAAATGCAAGAATGTCCATAGAAAGTACGCTTCAAGGCTTACTTTTAAACTTCGATGACCAATTATGCTTATTCAGAAGCACAAATAATTATAATTATAGCCATCCATAAGCTCAGCAAACTATCACCTAACTTGTAAGACAACGAGGAACCCCCTCCTAAAATTCATATATTTCACATAAAACTTCATTTCGGTCAAAAATCTTGCATTTTTAGAAAATCTCACAATTTTCAAAAAGTAATGGCAATTTCATTTACTGATTTGTATTCAGGTGGGTATGTTCTACAAGAATCACCCAATGTATGTCAAAGATTATATAAATATAAGAGAGTCAATAAAAAACCCTAATTTCTACAACATAGTTATAATATAAACAATAAACTAAAGTTTTTCCTTCGTCGTCACTTTCGCAATCGGTGATACAGTCTTCATTTCTTTTTTTATTTGAAGGTCCAGTTGGTTTAACAGCTGGTTGTGAGCTTAATTTTGAATCAGTTAAATGATGATGAGCTGACTTGCCTTACTACGAAACTTTTTATTTAATATCACAGATTCTTCATTATCTTCCTCCGCTTCTTCACCAAATGATAAAAGATTGAAGTCTCTGTTACAAAATTTATCATTACAAAGAATAATACTATCAGGGCTACATTCCACAAACATATATGATTTCTATTTTACTGCTACTGTTTCAGTTTTTTAACTGTCCTTTACTTCTTCATTTTCCGGTACTATTATTCTTGGTATAATATCAGCAAATGGATTGTTCAATATTATAGATTTTAACAATCTTGGAGGATAAAGTAGTCTATCATTCTACAAAGAAGAGGAAATATGATTTTTGTATCAATTCTTGACGTATTTTCTTGTAAACGTAAATTTACCTCATCTGCAAGTACTTCTTCGAGTTTAAGCATATTATATACAGATTCTCCAGTAACTTCACCAAATATTGTATGTTTATTCTGCAATTCTGATGTAGAACTAAGAGTAAAGAGGAATTGGGAAGTATTGTCATCTTTTCCAGCATTAGCCACAGCAATTAAACCTCGTCCATAAGAACGTAATTCTTGTAAGAAATTCGTCCTAAAACACATAAATCCAATAATTATTTTTGAGTAAAAAAGGAATTCATTTTATTTTTAAATATAGTCTCACCTTAAATGGTTCTCCATATATTTTACCACCTTCTCCTGTACCTGTGGGATAGTCTCCATATATTTTATCACCTTCTCCTGTACCTGTGGGATCAGCACCTTGTGTATGAAATATAGGGTCATGGTAATAACCTTTCACACATAATTGTATGAAATTTCTACATGCCTTTGTAGTTTCTTTTGCGGATAATTCTGACCCAATATCACCAACAGTTGTTCTCATTACAACCTAGTTATAACAAATATATTAGCTTTATTAATGTAAAATACTTTCAAAATCAAATTTATCGAAACTTATTATTTATTATTCTAATTCAGATTAGAAATTGTTTAATATATTAATACAGAAATTTGAAAAGTAAATATTGTATATACGTTATATTTCTAAAAACAGATATACAATCTATTGAAATATTATTAACTAATACTTACTTTAGACATAGTGGGTGGACCTTGTATATAAATATTACTCATATGTATAAGTCTCCTGTAATAGAACAAATCCTTCATCAATAATATTTTATATTAGATCTTTAATCATTTATAAATCAGTCAACCAAATGGTTCTTTTCTCGAATAATCATCAGCAGGTAAGACGTACCTTTTACCTCCTTTTGATATTGGCTTAATAAAGTCCATGATGTGCCACAGCACCATTATACTTGCTGCTTTTATATTTTCCAAGTTCCCATAGATATTTCTACACATTTTTGCCTCAATGCAAAATTTATACAGTATATTTAAATTATCTTTATCTTTAATAACTTATTACCACTTGTTCATTCTCCATCTCTTCAATGATCCCCATATTTCCATGTCGATGCCACACATTTTTCTCTGTTGATACATAAGCAGCCTCCTTTCTCTTTCTTGATTCCGCAGAACATGCATTCCCTCTTCTCACTGCTTTCATTGGAAATTCTCCCCTTTCTTTATGTACCACAACTCCATCATTCTGAAACATAACACATTAGTACTATTCAACGACATTTCTCTATGTAAGGGCTTAGATTTAAGTTTCTACATTTATCATTTAGCAACAGCCTCTATATCTGATATACCTTTACCTTTCATAACTATTACCAAGTATTCATTCTCCATCTCTTCATTGATCCTTATATTAACATGTCCTTGCCATGCATTCTTCTCTGTTGATACATGTGCCGCCCCTGTTTTGTTTCTTGATTCCGCATAATATGTGTTTCCTCTTCTCACTCCTTTTATTCGAATTTAACACATTAGCAATGATTATTGACTTTGACCACTGATATTGATATTTACTAGGTCAGGAATACATCATACCTTTCAATCTCACTGTATTCTCCATATCTTGTTATTATGAGAGGCCATCACCTAAATTAATTGCATTCCTTTTTGTCTGCCTAAACCAGCATCATTTTTTGAATCTTTATTTGACCATCAAAGATTTCTATCTTGTATGTCATATGGTTAGCTGACCTAGAATCCAATAGACATATACTTTACACATATGTATCGCTGCTTCAACCTTTTCTCGCTATAAAATATAATTCTTGGCATCTACGCTGATGATATTCCAGGAGTCCAATAATCAAGCTCTGCTACCACTGATGAAAAGTGGAAAAACAATGGCTAGTAACTTACGCTATTTAAATACAACTGAAGGTTATTTTAATACAAATACTTACATGATTTTCATAATGCAGGCACAACTGCATGAACACAACAATGCTTCCGGCGTTTGTTTGCAATTTTTTCTCATTTCCCATGCATTCTCCTGTTCACTTGGAGAAAAATTAACAAATCACACAATTTCTGTGATTAATTTACGAAATATTATACTTGCGTTGTGAAGGCGTACCTTTGCATATTTGTCGTCTGCCAGATAAAGAAATGAATGCTGATTGTCTAATTAAAACCGCTGTTTTAGCTGAATTTATTAAAGAAAGTAGAGAACTTTATGATTCGATTTATTAAAATATATTAACATATATTAGGAGGACATAACCAGTGTTAGTAAAATGACATCAAAGTCATCTATGATTTTAGACTCGAAACTAGAGTTCCGCAACGAGAACATAGATGACTCTAATGTCAGTTTACTAATTCTGGTTATGTCCTCCCAATTAATTTTAATATATTGTAATAAATCAAATCATAAATCATGGCTACATTTTTTAATAAATTCAGCCAAAACAGCGGTTTTAATTAGACAATCATCATTCATTTCTTTATCCGGCAGACGACAAATATGCAAAGGTATGCCATCACAACGCAAGTAAAAAATTTCGTAAATTAATCACAGAAATTGAGTGATTTGTTAATTTTTCTCCAGGTGAACTGGAGAATACAGAAGAAATGAGAAAAAATTGCAAACAAACGCCGGAAGCATTGTTGATTCCATGCAGTTGTGCCTGCATCATGAAAAGGATGTAAGTATTTGTATTAACATAACCTTTAGTTGTAATTAAATAGCGTAAGTTACGAGCCAATGTTTTTTCTTCTTTCATTAGTGATAGCAGAGCTTGGGTGTAAAAGAACAATATTCTGTTGAAATAAACAGGTACGTGCAATAATAGAAAAATATTGAACTCATGGAATATCATCAGTGTAGATGTCGAGAATTATACTGTATAGCAGGAAAAATTTGAAATAGCATTACAAATATGTATAGTATGAAATGTCTATTAGATTCTAGGTGGGATAGCCGTATGACATACAAGATAGAAATCTTTGATGGTCAAATGAAGATTCAGAAAATGGAGATGGTTTAGGCAGACAAAAAGGAATAGAATTAATTTAGGTTATGGCCCCTTATGACAAAAGGATATGGAGAATACAGTGAGATTGAAAGGTATGTTGTATTCCGAATCTAAATAAATATTAATATGAGTGGTCAAAGTCAATGATCATCGCTAATGTGTTAAATTTGAATAAAAGAAGTGACAAGAGGAAACGCATGTTATGCGGAATCAAGAAGCAAAAAAGAAGCAGCATATGTATCAACAGAGAAAAATGTGTGGCATCGACATGGAAATATGAGGATCATTGAAGAGATGGAGAATGGACACATGGTAATTGCTGTAAAAGGTAAATATAAATTGAATATAGTGTATAATTGTTTCATTAAGGTACAAATGTTTAGAAATATCTATGGGAACTTGGAAAATATAAAAGAAGCAATTATAATGGTGCTGTGGCATATCATCATGGACTTCATTGGGCCAATAACGCCAATGCCAAATGGAGGTAAAAGGTATGATTATTCGAGAAAAGAACCATTTGGTTGACTGATTTTTAAATGACTGAAGATTTAATATGAAATATTATTGATGAAGGATTATTTTTTATTATAGGAGACTTACAGGCATGAGTTATATTTATATGCAAGAGCCACCCACTATGGCTAAAGTAAGTATTAGTTAATAATATTTCAATAGATTGTACATCTGTTTTTAGAAATATAACGTATATACAATATTTACTTTTCAAATGTCTGTATTAATATACTAAACAATTTCTAATTTGAATTAGAATAATAAATAATAAATTTCGATAAATTTGATTTTGAAAGTATTTTACATTAATAAAGCTAATATATTTGTCATAACTAGGTTACAATGAAGACGACTGTTGGTGATATTGAGTTAGAATTATGGGCAAAAGAAACTCCAAAGGCATGTAGAAATTTCATACGATTATGTGTGGAAGGTTATTACTATGACACTATATTTCATAGAACTATCAAAGGATTCACAACCTGAGGTGGTGATCCCATAGGTACGGGAGAAGGTGGTGAAAAAATATATGAAGAACCATTTAAAGTGAGACTATATTTAAAAATGAAATGAATTCCTTCTTTATTCAAAAATAGTTATTGGATATATGTGTTTTAGGACGAATTTCATACAAGATTACGTTTTTGTTGACAAGATTTAGTTGCTATGTCCAATGCCGGAAAAGATGACAATACTTCCCAATTCCTCTTTACTCTTAGTTCTACACCAGAATTGCAGAATGAACATACAACATTTGGTGAAGTTACTGGAGAATCTGTATATAGTATGCTTAAACTCGAAGAAGTACTTGCAGATGAGGTAAATTTAATGTTTGCAAAAATATATATCAAGCATTGATATAAATATAATATTTCCTCGGCTTTGTAGAATGATAAACCACTTTATCCTTCAAGATTGATAAAACCTATAATATTGAACAATCCATTTTTTGATATTATACCAAGGATAAAAGTACAGGAATATGAAGAAGTAAAAGACAGTTCAGAAATTCAAACAGCAGGAGTAAAGTACAAATCATATATGTTGGCAGAATATAGCCCTGGTAGAATTATTCTTTGTTATAAAAAATTTTGTTACAGACATTTCAATCTTCTATCATTTGATGGAAAAGCAGAAAAAGATGTAGAAGAATCTGTGATATTAAATAAAAGGTTTAGTGGTAAGGGCAAATCAACTCATGATTATTTAACTGATCCAAAATTAAGCTTACAACCAGCTGTTGAACCACCTGGACTTGCAAATAAAAAAAGGAAGGAAGGCCGCAGTAGTAG
>NW_016958430.1:0-582 GCF_001483705.2 Eufriesea mexicana
GCCAAGCAGAACATACTAGAGAACAGTAGATCGCCGAAGTACACCGAATAGCAGTGTGCAGCAAAAGATACAAGGCTACCATTTCCTAGCATAGCAAATCGTAGCAAAACCAAACGTAACCAAACAAAATCTAAGGTGCCGCGACCATTAATGCTGGCCTCCCCAGAGCCGCGCGGAACATATTAGAGGAGTCCAGAGCGCACAAATCCATAGAACCGCTATCTACTGCAAGCCATTAATGCTGGCCTCCACAGAGCCGCGCGGAACATATTAGAGGAGTCCAGAGCGCACAAATCCATAGAACCGCTATCTACTGCAGAAAAGTCGAAGCAATCAAAACCTAACCTATGCTAACAGAACCTAACAAAACCGAGCACAATCCAACACAGCTTGCCGCGACCACTATTGCTGGTCTCCCGAGAGCCAAGCGGAACATATTAGAGGAGTGTAGAGGGCAAAAATAGATAGAATCGCAGTGTATAGCTGAGAAGCCAAAGCCATTCAGTCCTACCCCATAGCAATGTAACCTGACCAAACGAAGCCTAACCCAACATAGCGAGCCGTCGCCACTATTGCTGGACT
>NW_016958431.1:0-606 GCF_001483705.2 Eufriesea mexicana
CTAACTTGACCCAAACCAACCTAACCAAACGTAGAATATCTAATCCTAGCAAGCCGAGACCTCAATTGCTGGCCTACACAGTGCCAAACAGAACATACTAGAGCTCAGTGAGGCGCTGAAATACACCGACCAACAGTGTATACCGCAAAAGTCGAAGCCATCCTAACAAAGCGTAAACCAACCTGACATAACCGGACGTGACTTAACCCATCATATCGTGCCACGTCCGCTATTGCTGGCCTCCCTGGAGTCGAGCATGGTATATCAAATCTATGAAGAGCGCAGGAACGCACCGAACAGCAGTGTGTAGCACAGAAGTCAAAGCCATCCTTCCCTAACCTAACAAATCGTGACATAGCCGAACGAGACATAACACAAAATAACGTCCCGCGACCACTATTGCTGACATCCCAACCACATTCGAGCATACTACGGTACAGCAATGTAAAGCGCAGTATGCCACGGAATGACACTGGACAACACGAAGGGCAAGGCCATAAAAACCCAACCCACGCTAACGTAACCTAAGCTAAGGTACTCTAGGTAAGCCTAACATGCCGCTACCACTCAGTGCGGCTCTCCACAGAGCCAAGGAGAATATATTAG
>NW_016958432.1:0-953 GCF_001483705.2 Eufriesea mexicana
GAAGTTGGCAACGTACTGAGACATTGCGCGCGAGACATTAACAATTGGCAAAAGGGTACGAAGTGACGCCATCATGAACGTACCTTAGCCGTTGCATTAATTCGTCCACTGATAACTTAAGTTAAACTGCAATTCTGGAATAACCAATGTATGGTGCCGTTTTGGCTAAAGACGTTTACAATTAGCAATACGATATGTAGTACGTCCATAAGCTTAGTGCGTTTGCCGTTCGATTGACATGTTGTATGATGACATATATTCTATAGCATTCCTGGAATGACAAGAGACAGTGGCACTACTCCTCTGGACGCTAACAACTGACTACGCAATACTAAGTACACCCAGCATAGCACTGATGTAGCTGTTGGGTTAATTTGTACACTGATGACTAGAACTCCACAGCCGTTCGGGAATGATCAATGTGTACATCGGATAAGGCTAATATTATTTTCTACTCAGTTGTTAGTGCAATCACCAATAAACTCCGTAGCCGTTCGATTGATCCCTTCAATAACGATCTAGATTCTGTTGCAATTCTAGAATGACAAAGGACAGGTACATTTTCTCTCGAGATATTAACATATGACGAAACAGTACTAAGTACAGCCATCATCACAGTATTGTAGCCGTTGTATTTATATGTTCATTGATTACCTAAGCTACACAGTAGTTCTAGAATAAGCTATGAATACATTAGGTATGCCAAGAGATATTACCGTTTCACAGTAAGGAAATTGGTACCTCTACCAACAAAGTACAGCTGCCGTTGGATTTACCTGCTACAAGGCGATTTAGATCCTATGGCAATTCTAGGACGACATAAGACAGATCCGTTCTAGCACGTGATATTAGCAAGTGATGAAACAGTACTGAGTACAGCCAAAATCACTGTTCTTATGCCGATGTAATAATTTCTTCACTGACAAATTAAATTTAGGAGCAATCCTTGATTA
>NW_016958433.1:0-3101 GCF_001483705.2 Eufriesea mexicana
CCTATCCTAAAATAGCCAATCGTAACATAAGCATACGTAACGTAACAGAACCTGATGTGCACCGAAAGCTATTGCTAGCATAACGAGAGCTAAGCAGAATGTAGCAGAGCAATGTAGGACGCTAGAATCGTCCCAGTTGCAGTGTATGGCAAAAAAGCAAGGGATATCCTAACATAACCTGTCCTAGCATGACCTAATCAAACGTAACCTATCCCAACCTAACGCGCCGAGACAACTATTGCCGGGATCCCCATTGCCAAGCAGGGAATATTAGTGGAGGATAGGGCTCTGAGGTCCATAGGATGGCAGTGCACAGCACGAAGGTAAGGATATCCCAAACTAACCCAAACAAACATAACATAACCAAACTTAACCTGTCTGAACCTAACGCGCCGCAGCCACCATTTCTGGAATTCCCAGAGCAAAGCAGGGAGCATTATACCACATTAGAGCGCAGAGCTCCACCGAATAGCCGTGTACAGCATAAAAGTCAAAGCTATCCCATCCTAACATATCCAAACGTCACATAACCAAACGCAACATAACTCAGACCAACGTGCCCAGGACAAGACTGCTGGCCTCCCCATAGCCAAGCTGAATACACTAGAGTACAGTACCGCGCAGATGTTCAACGTATAGCAGTGTCTACCACAAGAGTCGAAGCTATCCATACCTAACACAAACAAACATAACCTAACCGAACGTAGCCTAACTATACCTGTCGTGCCACGACCACTATTGCTGGCCTCTCCAGAGACAAGCAGATGTAAGTACGGCAATGTAGATCGCAGATATAGACCGAATAACAGTATATAGTACAAAAGTCAGAGCCATCCTAACCAAACTTTACCAAACATAACTTAGCCAAACGTGACGTATCATGACCAGACGTGCCACAACCGCTATTGCTGGTCTGCACAGATTCAAGCAGACGATTGTAGAACAACGCAGTGCACAGACATCGGCGGAGTAGGAGTGTACAGCACAAAAGGCAAGGCTATCGTAACCAAACATATCATAACCTAGCCAAGCCGACCGCAACACTACAAAGCCTAGCGTGCCGAGACCACACTTGCTAGCCTCCCCAGAGCCAAGCAGAATAACCAGAGATCACTAGAGCGAGGAAATCCACTCAACATCAGTGTAAAGCACAGAAGGCAAAGCAATCCTATCCTATCCTTTCCAAACGCAACATAAGCAGACGTAACGTTATCCAAACATACGTGCCGCAACCGCTACTGCTGGCCTCACGAGAGCTAAGCATAGTATATCAAAGCAATGTAGAATGCTGAAATCGTCCGAATGGTAGTGTAAAGCACAAAAGTCAATGATGTCCCAGCCAAACTTTACCGAACATGACATAACAAAGCGAAACATAACCCAACCTAACGTACCGAGAGCATTATTCCTGGCGTCCACGGAGACAAGCAGAAAATATTAGAGCAGAGCAGGGCGCAGAAATCCATAGGACCGCAGTGTACAGCAGAAAAGTGAAAGATATCCAAACGTAACCCAAACCAACATAACTTAGCCTATCGCAGCAAGAATAAACATAACGTACATCGATCGCAATTGCTGGCCTCCCCAGGGATTAGCAGATTAGAGTAAAGCAAAGTGGAGGGCAGGAATCCACCGCATAACTGTGTATAGCATGAGAGTCAAAGCTACACTAACCAAACATAACCCAAACTGACCTAACCTAACGTAACGTATCTCAACATAGTCGCACGTAACATAACTCAGTGAAACGTGCCACGACCGCCACTGCTGGCCACCCGACAGACAAGCAGAGGCTAGTAGAGCAATGCAGAGCGCAGATATCGACAGAATGGCACTGTATAGCACAGAAGTCACTGCTACCTTAACCACACCTAACCTCAGCTAGCCAGGCCAAACGTAACATATCTCAAAAAAACGCGCCGTGACCAGGATTGCTTTCCTCGTCAGAGACAAGTAGTACATATTAGAGGGGCGTAGAGCGCAGAAATCAATAGAATCTGTGCATAGCGCAACAGTTGAAGGTACCCTATCCTAAGATTGCCATACGCAACACAACCGAACATAGCATTACTCAACCTAATGTGCCAAGGCCACTATTGTTGTCCTCCGCAGAGCCAAGCAGTATACACTATAGCACAGCTGAGCGCAGAAGACTACCAAATAGCAGTGTATAGCACAAAAGTCAAAGATATCCGTACCTAACCTGACCAATCCTAGTCCAACCAAACGTAGAATAACTACACCTAAGGATACGAGACCTCTATCTCTTGCCTCCCCAGAGCCATGCAGATCATATTATT
The DNA here is from genome assembly GCF_001483705.2 of Eufriesea mexicana. Lineage (NCBI taxonomy): Eukaryota > Metazoa > Arthropoda > Insecta > Hymenoptera > Apidae > Eufriesea > Eufriesea mexicana. The sequence goes on from NW_016958433.1 coordinate 2,301, forward strand.
CCACAATAGAGTGCAGATGTCCACCAAATATAAGCGTGAAACGCTAAAATCAATGCCATTCTAACCAAACCTAACCTAACCTAACCTAACCGAACGTAACCAAGCTCACCCTATCGGGTTGGATCACGTTACGTTTGGTTGTGTCGCGCTTGGTTATGTGAGGCCAGGGCAGCTTTGACTTTTCTGCTGTGCACTGTTATTCGGTCGAATTCTGCGCCCTACTGTGACCCAGTTTTCTCTGCTTTGCTCTGGGGATTCCAGAGACAGTGGCCGCGGTGCCTTAGGATGGTACAGGTTACGGTATGTTAGATTAGGTTTGTTTTGGTTAGGTTGAGATGCCCTTGACTTTCGTGATATGCAATGACATTACATGGACGTCAGCCCTCTGTTCTCCTCTAATATGCCCAGGTTGGCGACGGGGCGGCCAGCAACAGTTGCCTCGGCACGTTAGGTCGAGATGGGATAAGCTTGGTTAGGTTGTGTTTGCTTTGTTAAGGTTTGGATGGCTTCGACTCTTCTGCTCGTACCTGCGATTCTAGGGATTTCTGCACCCGACACTAATTTCTTATGCTCCGCTTGGCTCTGCGGAGGACAGCAATAGTGGACATGGCACGATAAGTTGTGTTAGTCTACGTTTGGTAATGTTACGATTGGTCACGTTAGGATATGGTAGCTTGGACCTTTGACTACACCGCTTGTCGAAGCGTTTTTACGCTCCGCATTGCTCCGATGTACATAGCTCGACTCTGGGGAGGCCAGTAACAGCTGTCTCGGCAAGTTAGGTCGAGTTACTCTACGTTT
>NW_016958434.1:0-481 GCF_001483705.2 Eufriesea mexicana
TGGCTCTGGGAAGCCCAGCAATGGTGGTCTCGGCAGGATACGTTTAATCAGGTTACGTTCGGCTGTGCTGATCTTGGCTAAGATTGATTTGGATAGCTTTAACTTTCGTCGTTTACACTGACATACGGCGGATTCCTGCGCTGTACTGTGCTCTAGTAAGTCCTGCTTGGCTCTGCAGTGGCCAGCAATGGTCGTCGCGGCACGCTAGTTTGAGTTGTGTAACGTTTGGTTTTGTTACGGTTGTATAGGTTAGGAGAGGATAGCCCTGAATTTAGCGCTATAGACTGCTATTACGTGGATTTCTGCGCCCTACAGTTCTCTAATGCTTTCAGCTTTGCTATGGGAAGGCCAGAAGTAGTGGCCTCGGAACGCCACGTCTGACAGTATACGTTCGGTTAGGTTGGTTCTGGATAAGTTTGTACAGGATGCCTTTAACCTTTGTGCCAAACACTGCTATTCGATGGATTCCTGCACTCTACTG
>NW_016958435.1:0-929 GCF_001483705.2 Eufriesea mexicana
TGAAAGAAATCCAAACTGAGCCTTCTTAAACCTAACACAACGATACGTAACTCTACTCAACCTGTCGTGCCGAGAACATCATTGGCCACCCCGGAGCCAAGCAGAGCATACTAGAGCACAACACAGCCGCAGAAATTCACCGAATAGCAGCGCGGATCCCAAAATTCAATGCCACCCAAACCAAACTTAGTCTAACCTAACCTAGCAGAGAGTAACCTAACTCAAAAAAACGTGCACATGCCAGTGTTGCTGGATTTCCCAGTACCAAGATGAAGATACTAGAGGACTGTAGATCGCCGAAGTCCTCTGAGCAGCAGTGTATAGCACGAAAGTCAAAGTCACCGTAACCTAACTTAACCAAACCTAACCCAACCGAACATATCCTATCTCAGCCAAACTTGCCACGACCACTACTGCTGGCCTTCACAGAGCCGAGCTGGAGATATTAGAGCACATCAGATTGCAGGAATCCACCGAAAACTGTTTTCAGCACAAAAGTCAAAGCGTTCCTAGCGAAACTTAGCCCAACCTAACACAAGAGAACATAACCTAACTCAGCCTAACGTGCCACGACCACTATTGCTGGCCTGGAGGGAGTCGTGCAGAGTGTAGGAGGGAAATGTAGATCGCAGAAATCCACAGAATAGCAGTGTACCGCACAAAAGTCATAGGTACCCTTTCCTAACCTGAAAAACCGCAACACTACATAACGTAACCAAACTCGACCACACATGCCGCCACTACTAATCATGTGCTCCCCAGAACCAAGCAGAACCTGTTAGATGAGAGTAGGGCACAGAAATCCATAGAATCACGGTGTATCGCAGGAAAGCCGAAGATATCCAAACCAAACCCATACTTACATTACCTAACCTAACGCAGCCAAGGTTAATGTAACGTGCCCCGACCACAATTTTTGGCCTCCGGAG
>NW_016958436.1:0-567 GCF_001483705.2 Eufriesea mexicana
TCTAGCTCAAGTTAACGAGCCGCGACCACTAATACTGGCCAGCCAATAGACTAACAAAACATATTAGAGAGGAGCGCGGTGCAGAAGCTCACAGACTAGCAGTGTATAGCGGAATTGCCGAAGATATCCCCATCCACCCAAACTAACCAAACCTAATCGAACGCAAAACAACTCGACATATCGTGCTGAAACCAATGTTGCTGCCTTCCCCCGGGCGAAGCAGAATGTGCTAGAGCAACGCAGAGCGCAGAAATCTACATAATAGCAGCGGATATCGCAAAGGACAAAGCCATCCTCAGCGAACATATCCTAACCTAGCGTAACCGAACGGAGCGTAACTAAACCTAACGTAACACGTCCACTATTGATGGCATCCCCAAAGCCAAGCAGAACATATTAGAGGACAGCAGATTGCGGGAATCCATAGAATAACAGTGTACCTTGGAAAGGTCAAAGTCATCCTAACTTAACCCAAACCAACCTAACGTAGCCGTAGGAAACGTTACTCAGCGTAACGCGCCGCGACCGCTATTACCGGCTTTCCCAGAGGCATTCTGAATACGATGG
>NW_016958437.1:0-2854 GCF_001483705.2 Eufriesea mexicana
GACGATCATCAGTCGTGTCAGTTCGGACCGACTGAAAGGTCGATCAAAGCTCCGGCCGATGCGTACAACAAAATATTATTACAAGCTTTCAACTGACGAACAGCAATGCCATTTTCACGCGAAAATAAGATTTTTCATATATAATGAATATAAGTGTATAAGTGAAAAAATTCGAAAATTGAGAAATTAATGAAAATGTCATTGCAATAAGTTAGAATGAATGAAACCATGTAGAAAAGTGTAAAAATATGAATATGTAATAACGTTATTTATCGAGTTATTAAAGAAAGAACTCCAGTCGTGTCGCCTCGGACCGACCGAAGAGGACGATCTCAGACGTATCGCTTCCAACCGGCCGAAGGGGACGAACGCCAGTCGTGTCTGTTCGGACGGTCTGAAAGGACGATCTCCGCTCCGGTCGATGCTAACAACAAAATATTATTACCAACATTTAACTGTCGAATAGCAATGCCGCCTTCAAGCGAAAATAAGATTTTTCATATATAATGAAAATAAGTGTAAAAGTGAGAAAGTTCGAAAATTGAGAAATTAATTGAAATGACATTGTAGTAAGTTAAATGAATGAAACCATGTAGAAAGGTGTAAAAACGTATATATGACATAATGATATTTATCGAGTTGTTAACTAAGGATCTTCAGTCGGGTCCTTCGGACCGACCGAAAGGGCCGATCCCAGTCGCATCGCTCCCAACCGGCCGAAGGGGACGAACGCCAGTCGTGTCGCTTCGGACAGACTGAAAGGACGATCTTCGCTCTGGTCGATGCAAACAACAAAATATTATCACCAACATTCAACTGACGAATAACAAAGACATTTTTACGGGAAAAAAAAAAAATTTCATATATAAAAAAAATAAAGTGTATAAGTGAAAAAATTCGAAAATTGAGAAATTAATAAAAATGACATGGTAATAAGTTAGAATGGAAGAAACCATGTAGAATAGTGTAAAAATATGTATATGTCATAACGTTATTTATCGAGTTATTAACGAAAGAACTCCAGTCGTGTCTCTTCGGACCGACCGAAAGGGACGATCCCAGTCGTATCGCTTCCAACCGGCCGAAGGGGACGAACGCCAGTCGTGTCGCTTCGGACCGACTGAAAGGACGATCTTCGCTCCGGTCGATGCTATCAACAAAATATTATTACCAACATTCAACTGACGAATAACAAAGACATTTTTACGGGAAAAAAAAAAATTTTCATATATAAAAAAAATAAAGTGTATAAGTGAAAAAATTCGAAAATTGAGAAATTAATAAAAATGACATGGTAATAAGTTAGAATGGAAGAAACCATGTAGAATAGTGTAAAAATATGTATATGTCATAACGTTATTTATCGAGTTATTAACGAAAGAACTCCAGTCGTGTCTCTTCGGACCGACCGAAAGGGACGATCCCAGTCGTATCGCTTCCAACCGGCCGAAGGGGACGAACGCCAGTCGTGTCGCTTCGGACCGACTGAAAGGACGATCTTCGCTCCGGTCGATGCTATCAACAAAATATTATTACCAACATTCAACTGACGAATAACAAAGACATTTTTACGGGAAAAAAAAAAAATTTCATATATAAAAAAAATAAAGTGTATAAGTGAAAAAATTCGAAAATTGAGAAATTAATAAAAATGACATGGTAATAAGTTAGAATGGAAGAAACCATGTAGAATAGTGTAAAAATATGTATATGTCATAACGTTATTTATCGAGTTATTAACGAAAGAACTCCAGTCGTGTCTCTTCGGACCGACCGAAAGGGACGATCCCAGTCGTATCGCTTCCAACCGGCCGAAGGGGACGAACGCCAGTCGTGTCGCTTCGGACCGACTGAAAGGACGATCTTCGCTCCGGTCGATGCTATCAACAAAATATTATTACCAACATTCAACTGACGAATAACAAAGACAATTTTACGCGAAAATAAGAATTTTCATATCCAAAAAAAGTAAAGTGTATAAGTGAAAAAACTCGAAAATTGAGAAATTAGTGAAAATGACATTGTAATAAGTTAGAATGATTGAAGCCATGTAGGAATAGTGTAAAAATATGTATATGTCGTAACGTTATTTATCGAGTTATTAACGAAAGAACTCCAGTCGTGTCTCTTCGGACCGACCGAAAGGGACGATCCCAGTCGTATCGCTTCCAACCGGCCGAAGGGGACGAACGCCAGTCGTGTCGCTTCGGACCGACTGAAAGGACGATCTTCGCTCCGGTCGATGCTATCAACAAAATATTATTACCAACATTCAACTGACGAATAACAAAGACATTTTTACGGGAAAAAAAAAAAATTTCATATATAAAAAAAATAAAGTGTATAAGTGAAAAAATTCGAAAATTGAGAAATTAATAAAAATGACATGGTAATAAGTTAGAATGGAAGAAACCATGTAGAATAGTGTAAAAATATGTATATGTCATAACGTTATTTATCGAGTTATTAACGAAAGAACTCCAGTCGTGTCTCTTCGGACCGACCGAAAGGGACGATCCCAGTCGTATCGCTTCCAACCGGCCGAAAGGGACGAACGCCAGTCGTGTCGCTTCGGACCGACTGAAAGGACGATCTTCGCTCCGGTCGATGCTAACAACAAAGCATTGTTACGGACATTCAACTGACATATAGTGAAGACATTTTTACGTGAAAATAAGGTATTTCATATATAATGAAAATATGTGTATAATAGAAAAAATTCGAAGAATGAGAAATTAATCAAAATGTCATTATAATAGGGTAGAATGATTGAAACCATGTAGAAGAGTGTAAAAATATGTATATGTCATAACGCTATTTATCGAGTCATTTACGAAAAATGTCCAGGCGTGTC
>NW_016958437.1:6790-7091 GCF_001483705.2 Eufriesea mexicana
CCGATGCGTACAACAAAATATTATTACAAGCTTTCAACTGACGAACAGCAATGCCATTTTCACGCGAAAATAAGATTTTTCATATATAATGAATATAAGTGTATAAGTGAAAAAATTCGAAAATTGAGAAATTAATGAAAATGTCATTGCAATAAGTTAGAATGATTGTTTCCATGTAGAAAAGTGTAAAAATACGTATATGTCATAATGTTATTTATCGAGTTGTTAACGAAAGAAGTCCAGTCGTGTCGCTTCGGACCGACCGCAAGGGACGATCCCAGTCGTATCGCTTCCAACCGGC
>NW_016958438.1:0-690 GCF_001483705.2 Eufriesea mexicana
GTTGTAATATTTTCTGCTTGGCTCTGGGGAGGCCAGCTATAGTGTTCTCGGCATGGTAGGTTGGGTTAAGCTAAGTTCGGATATGCTACGTGTGTTTAGTATAGCTTTGACTTACGTGCTCTACACTTCCTTTCGTTGGATTTCTGTAGTCTACTGTGCTCATCTATATTCTGTTAGGCTATCGGGTGGCCAGGAGCAGTGGTCGCGTCACGTTATGTACGGTTATGCTACGTTTGGTTGGGTTAGGTTAGGCAATGTTATGCTAGGGTATCTACGGCTTTTATGCTGTACACTGCAATGCGGTGGATTTCATCCCTTCTCTGAGCTCTACTACATCCTGCTTGTCTCTGAGGATGCCAGTAAAAGCGGTCTCGTCGTGTTACTTTGATTTATGCTCCGTTTGGGTGAGTTACGTTTGGCTAGATGGAGAGGCTACTTTGACTTTTGCGCTATACGCCCCTGTCCGATGAGTGTCTACGCTGTAGTGTGCCCTAGTACCGTCTGCCTGTCTCAGCGGAGGGAAGCAGTGGTCGTCTTGTCATGTTAGTTTGAGTTAGGCTACGTCTGGATATGTTGCGTTTGTCCAGGTTAGGATAGGCAACTCTGAGATTTGTGCTTTACACTCACATTCGGTGGATTTCTGCGCCCTAGTGCTCCCTAGTATGCTCCGCTTATCTCAGGGAGGCCAGC
>NW_016958439.1:0-705 GCF_001483705.2 Eufriesea mexicana
GTTGGGCGATCTATTCTCCATTCTATAACAGGTTATTGATTTTGAATTGACCTATTCTCTGGAGAGTAGATGGCTGTACTTGCCACTAGATAGAAGGCGTTTGGCGATCTATTCACCAAGCTGTAACAGGTTATATATTTTGAATATACCTATTCTCTGGCAAGTAGATGGTTGTTCTTGCCATTGGATTGAAGGCGTTAGGCGATCTATTCACCGTGCTCTAGCAGGCTATAGATTTTGAATAGACCTATTCTCTGGCAAGTAGATGGCTGTACTTGCCATTGGATTGAAGGCGTTATGCGATCTAATCACCAAGCTATGACAGCATATAGATTTTGAATAGACCAATTCTCTGGCAAGATACTTGCCATTGGTTGAAGACGTTAGGCGACCTATTCTCCAAGCTATAACAGATTATAGATTTTGAATAGACCTATTATCTGGCAAGTAGATGGCAGTATTTGCCATTGGATTGAAGGCGTTTGGCGGTATATTCACCAAGCCACAACAGAAAATAGATTTTGAATAGACTTATTCCCTGTCAAGTAGGTGGCTGTACTTGCCATTAGATAGAAGGCGTTTGCCGATCTATTCACCAAGCTATAACAGGTTATACACTTTGAATATGCCTATCCTCTGGCGAGTAGATGGCTGTACTTGCCATCGGTTTAAAGGCGTTGGGCGATCTACTCTCCATTCTATGAC
>NW_016958440.1:0-842 GCF_001483705.2 Eufriesea mexicana
ATCTTGGCCATACCAAACGTAACATAACCAAACGTAACCTAATATAACCTAACGTGCCTAGGCCACTACTGCTGGCCTCCCCAACGCCATGCAGTTCATATTAGAGGAGAGAGGAACGCTGCGACACATAGAAGCGCAGCGTAGGGCAAAAAAGTCATGGCTATCCAAAACCGACCCAAACAGACCTTATACAGCCTTACGTGACCTAACTACGTCTAACGCGTCGCGGTAACTATTTCTGACCTTGTCAGAGCGACACAGTGCATCAATGATCACAGTAGAGCGCAGAGCTCCACCGAATATCAGTCTAGCACAAAAGCCAAATCTACCCTGCCTAGCCTAACCAAGCCCAACCAAAACAAACGTTACATAAAAAAACTAACGTGTCGAGATCACTAATGTTGGTCTCCCAAGGGCCTAGCAGAACATGTTAGAGAAGAGAAGAGCGCAGAAGTCCATAGAAGAGCAGTGCATAGCAGAAAAGTGTAAGCCATCATAAAATGACCCATACTAACCTATCATAGCCAAACGTAACAAAACTCAAACTAACGTGCAGAAAGCACATCTTCTGGCCTCCATGAAGCCGAGCAGAGTACGCTTCAGCAGAGAAGAGAGCAAAGAACCACCAAATAGATGCGTATAGTACAGGAGTCGAAGATACACTAACCTAACCTGGCCAAACGTACCCGAACCAGACGTAGAATAATAAAGACTACCGAGCGGACGAGTCCACTTTTTCTTGCCTCCCCATCGCTAGGCAGAGCATATTAGAGCTTAGCGGAGCACCGGAACCTACCGAATAGCAGTCTATACATCAAAAGTCAGATCTATCCTGTCCTAAT
>NW_016958441.1:0-894 GCF_001483705.2 Eufriesea mexicana
CAACAATTGTTACTGAAGCCATAATAAGTAACTCGAAAATCTGTAATGTAGAATATGACTGATATTGAAGGGATTTTAAGTAACGCGATAATATTTGTAATGTAAATTTATAATACAGGTGAAAAAATTACGAAATTATTGGTTTTTAGTAGTACGTATTACGAATTTGTGTTGAAATGTATCCATAACTTGCAAAAAGTTAATAAATTGTTAAACTTACTACTAATAACAAATTAGTATTGTTAGTAACAAATAGTATGCAACGTATATTAACGATAAAAGTCAGAAAAGTTAGTAAATTATTAGCTACTGTATAAAGAAACAACGTATTTATGTTAATATATATTCGTAACATAGAACAAGCTAATAAATTAGTAAATTTATTGTTAATAACAAATTGAAATCATTGATAACAAATAGTTTGTAACGTATATTAACGATAAATGTCAAAAAAGTTAAAATATTGTTAGTTATTACAGCGAAAAAGTAACTTCCAAAGCAATCGGTAAGGATCGGAAATTTTCGCCGATCTTCGGCCTGCCGCCGCTATATAAGGGGCCCGCGTGCAGGCTCGAGCCAGTTGTCGCTTCGACTTCGTAGGTTCCGCGTTACTATTTTTCTTTCAGGTACTAATTATTTTTTGTTTCAGCTTTTAATTATCTTTCTTCTTTCAGATTCTATTTCTTTTATTCTAGATTTCATTCTTTGTGCATTCGAATATTTTGTACAATATTCGAATGCTTCATCGTTGGTTTATTTGTATATCATCGTTGGCTTGATCAATGGCTATTCAATGGCCATTGACCTCTTGAATAATTTAACAATAATTTCTTTTTTCAGGTACTAATTACTTTTTCTTTCAGGTTTTAATTATCTTTCTTCTTTCAGATATTA
>NW_016958442.1:0-1164 GCF_001483705.2 Eufriesea mexicana
ACCCTATCCTAACCTAACCAGACGTAACATATGCAGACGTAACGTAACCCAAACACAAGTGCCACGACCGCTATAGTTGGCCTATCGAGAGCTAAGTAGATTATAGCAGAGCAGCGTAGAACGCTGATAGCTTCCGAAAAACAGTTTACAGCACGAAAGTCAGAGCCACCCTATCCTAATCTTACCAAACTTAACGTAGCCAAACATAACATAAATCAACCTAGAGACCTGTCTTGGTGCCCTCCCCAGAGCAAAGCAGGCCATATTATAGGAGCGTAGAACCCAGAAATCCATAGAATCGCAGTGTGTAGCACAAATATCAAGGCTACCATATCCAAACCTAACTTGACGCGCCCTAACGTTGCGAGACCGCTATTGCTGGCCTCCCCAGAGACGTGCAGAATATACTGGAGAACATTAGAGCGCTGCAATCAGCTGCATTGCAGTGTGCAGCACAAAGGTCGAAGATATCCAAACAATATCTGAGCTAACCTAGCCTAGCCAAACGCACCCTGACTCAACATAACGTGCCAAGAACACTATTGCTGGTCTTCGCTGTGCCATGCAGAAAATACTAGGGTATAGTAGGGTGCAGAAATGCACTGAATAGCATTGTTTAGCAAAAATTCAAAGCTACCCTCTCCAAACATATAAAACCGTAACATAACCAAGCGTAACATGACTGACCCAAACGAGCCGCGAGCACTATTGCTGGCCTCCCCAGATCCAAGCAGAAGATACTAGAGCACAGCAGAGAGCACAATTCCATCGAACAGCAGTGCACAGCACAAAAATTGAAGCCATGTTACCCTAACCTGGCCAAACTTTTCGAAACCAAGCATAACCGAACTCAATCTAACGTGACGAGACCTGTATTGCTGCCCCCCAAAGTCAAGCAGAACGTACGAGGGTAGAGTAGATCGCAGAAATCGAACGCATTGCAGTGTACTGCTCAAAAGTCTAATATATCTTAACGCATCCTGATCTACACCAGCCTAACCAAACGTAGTCTAACTCTGCGTAGCATGCCTACACCACTATTGCTGACCTCCCCTGGGCCAAACAGAATATACTAGAGCACGGAGAGAGCAGAAATGTACAGAACAGCGGCGTGCAGCCAAAGAGTCAAAGCTAACTTATCTTCACGTATCAAATCGTAACATA
>NW_016958443.1:0-517 GCF_001483705.2 Eufriesea mexicana
TCCACCTTATAGCAGTGTATGCCGCAAAAGCCTAATATACCCTATCCTAACCTGACCAATCGACACATAAAGAACGTAGAGTAACTCGAACTAGCGTGCCGAGATAACTATTGTCGGCCCCCACAGATCCAAGCAGAAAATACCAGATCACAGTGGAACACAGATATCCACCGCACTGCAGTGTAGAGCACGAAAGTCAGAGACATACTAACCTAACCTGACCTAACCTACCCAAACCAAATGTAGTCTAACTCAACATAACGTGCCGCGACCGCTATTGATGGCCTACGTAGAGCCAAGCAGAGCATGTTAGAGCAAATTAGAGCGCAGGAGTCCGGCGAATAACAGTGTATAGCACGAAAGACAGAGCGACACTTACCAAACATAACTTACCCTAACCTAACCAAACATAACCTATCAGTAACGTGCCGCGACAACTATCGCTCGACTCCAAAGTGTCGAGCAGAGTATAGTAGAGCAATGTAGAACTCAGAAATCCACCGAACAGCAGTTTGCA
>NW_016958444.1:0-266 GCF_001483705.2 Eufriesea mexicana
GCTAAGCAGAATTCAGTAGAGCGCAGTAGAGCGCAGAAGACCACATAATAACAGTGTATACCACGAAAGTCTGAGGTATCCTAACCTAACACAGACATACATGCCGTATCCGAGCGTAGCGTATCTAAGACTAACGTGACGAAACCACTTCTACTGGGCACCCCAGATCCGAGCAAGGCATTGTAGAGCAACGTAGAGCGTAAAAATTCACCGAAGGGCAGTGTGTAGCACAAAAGTCAAACATAACCTTACCAAACCTAACCAAA
>NW_016958445.1:0-273 GCF_001483705.2 Eufriesea mexicana
GATGTATGGAAGTATGTATGTATGGATGTATGGATGTATGGATGTATGGATGTATGGATGTATATATGGATGGATTTATGGATGTATGTATGGATGGACGGAAGTTTAGTTGGCAGGATATGTGGATGGATGGATGTATTGATGTACAGATGTATAGATGCATGAATGTATGCTTGTATGGATGTATGTATGGATATTTTTATGGATGTATGTGTGGATGTATGGATGGATGTGTGGAAGGATGTGTGTATGGACGTATGTATGGCAGAATGT
>NW_016958445.1:286-977 GCF_001483705.2 Eufriesea mexicana
TGTGTATGTATGGATATATGTATTGATGTATGTATGGACGTATGGATGGGTGGATGGATGGACTGTTGTATGGATGTATGGATCGATGGATGTATGAATGGGTGGATGTATGGATGGATAGTTGTATGGATGCATGTATGTGTGGATGTACGAAAGTATGGATGTATATGTTTATGGATGTATGTATGGGTGGATGAATGAATGGATGGATGTATGGATGTATGTATGTATGGATGTATGGATGTATGGATGTATGTATGTACGTACGTACGAATGTATGGATGTATGGATGTATGGATGTATGGATGTATGAATGTATGGATGTATGGATGTATGGATGTATGGATGTATGTATGGATGGATTTATGGATGTATGTATGGTTGGATGGATGTATGGATGGATGGATTTATGGATGTGTGAATGTATATAGGTATGGATGGATAGATGGATGGATGTATTTATGTATAGATGCATGGATGTATGGGTTATGGATGTCTGGATGTATGAATGTATGGATGTATGTATGTATGGACGTTCGAATGTATGGATGTAAGGGTAAATGGATGTACGGATATATATATGTATGGATGAATGGACGCATGGATGTATGGGTGTATGGATGGATCTATGTATGGATGGTAATATGTGGTTGGCAGGATATATGGATTGATGGATGTATTGATGTACAGA
>NW_016958446.1:0-2986 GCF_001483705.2 Eufriesea mexicana
TTAGGGTGGGCCAGGCTAAGTTTGGTCACGATATCTTTATCTTTTGTGCTGCACAATGCCGTCAGGTGGGTTTCCGCGCGTTACTGTGCTCTAGTATACCCTGCTTTGCTTTCGGGAGGGCAGCAGTTGCGGTCTCGGCAGGTTATTTTGAGTTAGTATATTCGACTGTTCTGATATACACTGCGATCCTGTGGACTTCTGCGCTTTACTCCGAAGTAACGTGCTCTGCTTGTCTCTGCGGAGGGCAGCAATTGTGCTCGCGGGACGTTAGGTAGAGCTTGGTTACGTTTGGTTATGTTACGATTGGTTAGGTTTGGAGAGGGTAGCTTTAGCTTTAGTGCTGCACACTGCTATGCAGTGGATTTCTGCGCTGTACTGTGCTCTAGTAAGTCCTCCTTTGCTCTGGTGAGGGCAGTACTAGCTGTCTCGGGAAGTTAGGTTGAGTTAGATTACGTGTGTTTATGTCACGGATGGTTCCGTTAGGAGAGGTAGCTTTGAACTTAGTACCGTTGTCTGCTATTATGTGTATGCTTGCGCCCTACAATGCTTTCAGCATGTCTCTGCGGATGCCAGCAATAGTGCCCTCTCCACGATACGTTCGGTAAGGTTACGTTCGGATAGGTCGGGTCCGGCTATGTTTGTTCAGCGTAGCTTTCACTTTTGCTTTGCACACTGCTATTCCGTGGACTTCTGCGCTCTGCTGTGCACTAGTATGTCCTGCTTGACCCTGAAGAGGGACGCAATAGCGATCTCGGCACGTCAGGTTGAGATAGTCTAAGTTTTGTTATGTTCTCTTTGTTATGGGTTCGGTTTGGGTAGCTTTGGCTTTTCTGATATACACTGCGATTTTATGTATTTCTGCGGTCTACTCTCAACTAATGTTCTCTGCTTGGCTCCGTGGTGGCCACCAATAGACGTCGCGGCACGGTAGGTTGTGTCAGGTAACGTATGGATATGTCACGCTTGGTAAGGCTGGGAGAGATAGTTTCACCTTAGCGCTGTAGTCTGCTATTAGGTGGATTTCTGCGCCCTAGAGTGCTCTATTGCTTTGAGGTTCGCTATGGGGAGGCCAGCAATAGCGGCCACAGCAAGGTATGTTGAGACATGTTACTTTCGATTAGGTTTGGTCAGACTAAGCTTGGTCAGGATAGCTTTAACTTTTGTGCTGTGCACTGCAATTCGGTGGATTTCTGCGCTCTACTGTGCTCCAGTAAGTCCTCCTTTGCTCTGGTGAGGGCAGCAATAGCTGTCTCTGGAAGATATGTTGAGTTACGCTATGTCTGGCTATGTTCCGTTGGTTTCGGTTAGGTTTGGGTAGCTTTGACTTTCCAGATATACACAGCGATACTATGGATTACTGCGTTCTACTCCATACTAATGTGTTCTGCTTGGCCCTGTGGAGGCCAGCAATAGTTGCCGCGGCACGTTATGTTGAGTTAGGTTACGTCTGGTTATGTTATGACTTGTTAGGTTAGGAGAGGTTTATTCGAAATTAGTGCTATCGTCTGCTACGAGGTAGATTTCTGCGCCCTACAGTGCATTAACGTATACGCGAGGCTCTGGGAAAGCCAGCAATTTTCGCCTCGGGACTTTATGTTGTGTCAGGTTATGCACGGTTAGGTTGGCTTAGGCCAGGTTTGGTTAGGAGAGATTTGCTTTTGAGCTGTACACACCTATTCGGTGGTTTTCTGCGCTCTGCTGCGCTGCAGTATGGCCGGCTTAGCGCTGTGTACGGCAGCAAAGGCGGTCTCGACATGTTAGGTTGAGTTAGGCTACGTTCGGCTATGTTCCGTTCGTTCGGGTTAGGTTTGGGTAGCTTAGACTTTTCTGATATACACTGCGATTCCATGGATTTCCGCGTTCTCCTCTTCACTAATGTGTTCTGATTTGCTCTTGGGAGGACACAAATTGTCGTCGCGGTACGGTAGATTGAGTTAGATTACGTGTGATTATGTCACGGTTGGTTAGGTAAGGAGAGGTAGCTTTGAGCTTAGTACGATGATCTGCTATTAGGTGTGTGTCTGCGCCCTACAATGCTCTCAGCATGGCTCTGCGCATGCCAGCAATAGTGCCCACTGCACGATACGTTTGGTCAGGTTACGTTCGGTTAGGTCGGGTCGGGCTAAGTTTGGTTAGGGTAGCTTCAACTTTTGCGCCGTACACTGCTATTCCGTGGATTTCTGCGCTCTGCTGTGTTCCAGTATGTCCTGCTTGACCCTGGGGAGGGATGCAATAGCGCTCTCCGCGCGTCAGGTTGAGATAGGCTAGGTTTTGCTATGTTCTCCGTGTTTTGGGTCCGGTTTGGGTAGCTTCGGCTTTTCTGATATACACTGCGATTCTATGGATTTCTGCGTTCTACTCTCCACTAATGTGCTCTGCTTGGCTCCGGGGTGGCCACCAATAGAAGTCGCGGCACGGTAGGTTGTGTCAGGTTACGTATGGTTATGTCACGATTGGTAAGGCTGGGAGAGATAGTTACACCTTAGCGCTGTAGTCTGCTATTAGGCTGATTTCTGCTCCCTTGTGTGCTCTAATGCTTTCTGATTGGAACTGGGAAAGCCAGCAATAGCCGTGGCGTCACGTATGTTTGTGTTGTGTTACGTTTGATTATGTTACGTTTGGTTAGGTTAGGAGTGGAAGGCGTTGAGTTTAGTGCCTTAGTCCGCTATTAGGAGGATTCCTGCGCCATACAGTGCGCTTATGGTTACAGCATGTCCCGAGGAACTCAATAAATATTGGCCTCGGCACGCTATGTCGTGTCAGGTAACTTTCGGATTTGCTTGGTTATGCTATATTTGGTCGCGCTACCTTTAACTTTTGTGCTGTAGACTGCTATACGGTAGATTTCTGCGCTCAACACCTTAGCGCTGTAGTCTGCTATTAGGCTGATTTCTGCTCCCTTGTGTGCTCTAATGCTTTCTGATTGGAACTGGGAAAGCCAGCAATAGCCGTGGCGTCACGTATGTTTGTGTTGTGTTACGTTTGA
>NW_016958447.1:0-999 GCF_001483705.2 Eufriesea mexicana
GCTGGGGGCCATCAATAGAGGTCTCGGCACGTTAGGTCGAGATAGGCTGCGTTTTGTTTGGTTGTGTTTGGCTAGGTTATGATAGGATAGCTCTGTCTTCTGCGCCGTAAACTGTAATCCGGTGGATTTCTGCCCTTCACTTTTCTCTAATATGCACTGCTTGGCGCTCTGTCCGTCAGCAATAGTTGAGTCGGCAGGTTAATTTCAGTTATGCTACGTTTGGCTGATTTCGGTTGTGTCATGTTAGGTTAGGATATCTTTGACATTTGTGCTTTGCACTTCAGTGCGGCGGACTTCTGCGCGCTCCTGCGCTCTGGGACATTCTGCTCGGCTCTGGGGAGGTAAGCAATAGTGGTCTCTGCACGTTAGATAGAGTTAAGCTACGGTCGGCTATGTTACGTTTGGTTGGGTTAGGATACGATTAGGTTTTTGTGCAATAAAATGCTCTTCTGTGGATTATGGCTCTCTGAATTTCTCTACTATACTCTGCTCGACACTCGGGGCGAGGGGGCGGGGCGGAAATAGTGGTCGCGACAAGTTAGATCGTGTTAGATTGTGTTTGGCTAGGCTAGGCAACGTTGCGTGAGGTTAGGAAGGCTTTCACCTTCGTGCTACACACTGCTATTCTATGGGCTTCTGCGCTCCACTGTACGCTTTCACTATCTGCTAGTGTCCAGGGACGCCAGGAATAGTAGTCGCGTCACGTTTGTTTGGGATATGTTACGTTTGGTCAGTATATCTCAGGCTTTTGCGCTGTACACTGCAATGCAGTCGATTTCTACAATCTGCTGAGCTCTGGTATATTGTGCTTGTCCCTGCGGAGGCCAACAATAGTGGTTCCGGCACATTAGGTTCGGTCTGGTTTCGTTTGGTTTTGTTACGTTTGATAAGGTTAGGGCGGGATAGATCTGACTTTTGTACAGTGCACAGCTATTCGGTGGATTTCTTCTCTCTACTGTGCTCTAATATGCTCCGCGTGGCGCTGGCGTGTCCAGGAAC
>NW_016958448.1:0-759 GCF_001483705.2 Eufriesea mexicana
AAGTCACCAAATGGCAATGTATACCTCAAAAGTGGAAGAAATTCTTACCAAAGCAGAACATGCCCAACCGAAACAAACGCAGAACAACTGAACCTATCTAGCCGAGAACTATATAGCATCGACAGAGACAAGCAGGACATACTAGGGCAGAGCAAAGCGCAAAAGTCCTCCGAATAGCAGCGTATAGCACGAGAGTCAGAGCAATCCCAGCCAAACCTGACCTAAGCTTACTTAAGTGAACGTAACTTAATTCAAACTATCAAGCCGCGACCGCCATTGCTGGTCTCCCCAGAGACGAGTAGAGGATAGTGTAGCAATGTAGAGAGCAGATAAGCTCCGAATGGCATTGTATAGTACAAAAGTCAAAGCCATCCTCTCCTTACCTAACCAAGCATGGCATAACCATACGCAAAGCAACTCAGACTAACTTGCCGGGACAACTACAACTGGCCTCCGCATAGCCATTCAGAATATACTAGACCTCGGTAAAGCGCAGGAATTCACAGAATAGCAGTGCATAGCACAAAAGTCAAAGCCATCTCGACAATAAACTAACAAAAGCGAACAGAACCCAACTCAACCTAGCGTGGCACGAACATTAATGCTGGTCGCCCCAGGGGCAAGAAGAATATACAAGAACACAGTAGAGCGCAGACGTCCACCGAATAGCACTGTATAGCGCAAAAGGTAAAGCTTTCCTTTCCTAACTTAACGAATCATATCTTAGCCGTACGTAACATATCACAAAGTAACGTGCCT
>NW_016958449.1:0-1744 GCF_001483705.2 Eufriesea mexicana
TGGCCTCGCCAAAGCCAAGCAGGACATACTAGCACACAATTGAGCGCAGAAATCCACAGAAAAGCAGTTTACCCCTCGTTAGTCAAAGCTATCCAAACCTAACCCATACTAACGTAACGCAACCGAACGTAGCATAGCTAAAGGTAACGTGCCGAGACCACAATTAGCGGCCTCCCCACAGCCAAGCAGAGCATGTTTGACCACAGTAGAGAGCTGAAATCCATCGAACGGCAGTGTATAGCCAAAAAGCCGAAGCTTTCCTGTCCTAACATATACAAACGTGGCACAACCAAACGTAGCCTAGCTTAATATAACGTGACGAGGCTGATATTCCTGGCCTCCCTACGGACAAGCAGAGCATATTGTAGCAATGTAGAGCGCAGAAATCCACCGAATAGCAGTGTATAGAATAAAGTCGTAGCTATCCTATCTTATCCTAACCTATCGTGACGTAACCGAACGCAACCTAACTCAGCCTGACGTGCCGAGACCACTATTGGTGCTCTACCGGGAGCCAAGCAAAGCATATTAGAGGACGGTGGATCTCAGAAGTCCACAGAATCCTTGTGCATAGCACAATAGTCGTAAAGTAGCCGAACGTAACATAACCGAACGTAGCTTAGCTCAAACTATCGTGCCGAGACCACCATTGCTTGTCTCTATAGGGCCAAGCACAACATACTACAGCAAAGTGGAACGCAGAAATCCGCAGTGCAGGAGCGTATGCCACGTTAGCCAGAGCTATCCGATACTGACCAAGACAAACATTAAGCAACGAAACGTAGTCTAACCCAAATTATCGTGCCGAGATCGCTACTCCTGGCCCCGCCATAGTCGAGCAGGTTATCGAATAGCAACATAGAGCGCAGAAATCCACCGGATAGCGGTGCACAGCACAAAACTATATGCAATCCTCTCCTAACCTGTCATAACCCAACGTAATCAAACGTAGACTGACTGAACATAACGTGCTGCTACCACTATTGCTGGCGTCCCCAGATCCAAGTAGAACATACTAGAGCACAGCAGATCGCTGAAATCCACCGCATTGCCGCGTATAGCACAAAAGAGAGACATACCACTTCTTACCTGACCTCACCTAACCTTTCCAAACGTAGTGTAGCAAGGCGTAAGGTAACGAGGCCAATATCTCTGGCCTCCCCAGAGACAAGCAGAGCATATTAGAGCACAATAGGGCGCTGAAATCCATCGAGTATCAGTGAAGAGCACGGAAGTCAAAGTAGCCTCTCCTAACCATGCCAAGCGTAACACACACAATCGTTGTGTACATCAAACTAACATGACGAGACCACTATTTCTGGCGTCCACAGAGACAGGCAGAATGTACTATAGCACGGTTGTGCGCGGAAACCAACCGCACTGCAGTGAATTGTACAAAAGTCGGAGATACCCTGACATAACCTGACCTAAACTGACATAACCGAGCGTAGCACAGCTCAATGCAACGTGCCCCGACCACTGCTCCCGGCCTACCCATAGCAAAGCAGAGTAAAGTAGAGCAGATGAGGTCACAATGGTCCGCCGAAAAGCAGTTTATAGCACGAAGGTCAAAGGGGCATGCCCTAACACAGCCAAACGTGACATGCCCATGTTTACCCTAGCTCATCCTAACACGTCGAGGCCACAGCTGCTCGCCCCACAAAGACAAGGAGAATGTACTAGAGCGCAGTAGTGCGCAGAAATCATCCGTGTTGCAGAGTACAACACAAGAGTCGAAGCCAAC
>NW_016958450.1:0-624 GCF_001483705.2 Eufriesea mexicana
AAATGTTCTATTGGCATTCTATAGCCACTGCAATGCTATAGAATCTGACTGGAAAATACAATTCTATTGACATTTTCGACTAATAGCGTGGTGTGCTAATTTTGTTGCATAAAAAAGTAGAAAAGACTCCATTGGCATGCTATAGCCATTGCAATGCTACAGAATCTGACTGGAAAATACAATTCTATTGACATTTTCGACTAATAGCGTGGTGTGCTAATTTTGTTGCATAAATAAGGAGAACAGATTCTATTGGAATGCTATAGCTATTGCAATGCTATAGAATCTGACTGGAAAATACAATTCTATTGACATTTTCGACTAATATCGTGGTGAGCTAATTTTGTTGCATAAATAAGGAGAAAAGATACTATTGGCATGTTATGGCCATTGCAATGCTACAGAATCTGACTGGAAAATTCAATTTTATTGACGTTTTCGACTAATATCGAGGTGAGCTAATTTTGTTGCATAAATAAGGAGAACAGATTCTATTGGAATGCTATAGCTATTGCAATGCTATAGAATCTGACTGGAAAATTCAATTGAATGACATTTTCCACTGATATCGTGGTGAGCTAATTTTGTTGCATAAATAAGGAGAAAAGATTCTATTGGCATGCT
>NW_016958451.1:0-239 GCF_001483705.2 Eufriesea mexicana
TGGGTAGCTTTGACTTTTCCGATATACACTGCGATTCTATGGATTTATGCGTTCCACTCTCCACTAATGTGTTCTGTTTCGCCATGTCGAGGCCAGCAATAGAGGTGGCGTTCACGTTAGGATGAGTTAGATCACGCTTGGTTATGTTATGTTATGTTATGTTATGTTGGTTATGTAGTAGAAAGCAGAAATCCATAGAATCGCAGTGCATATCAGAAATGCCTCAGCTACACGTATCA
>NW_016958452.1:0-556 GCF_001483705.2 Eufriesea mexicana
GTTTATGTTCGGTTATGCTAGGTTTGGCAAAGTTCGGTCGGGGTAACTTTAACTTTTGTTCTGACACTGATATCCGGGGTATTTCTGCACTCTACTGTGCTCTGGTGTGTCCTGCTTGGCTCTGAGGAGGGCAGCAATGGCGGTCTCTGCATGATAGTTTGAGTTAGGCCATTTTCGTTTATGTTCCGTTGGTCTGGGTTAGGGCCGGGTGGCTTTGACTTTTCTGATATACAGTGCGATTCTATGGATTTCTGCATTCTACTCTACACTAATATGTTCTACTTGAAACTGGGGATGCCAGCAGCAGTGATCGCGGCACGTTAGGTTGATTTATGCTACCTTTGGTTATGTTACGTTCGGTATTGTTAGGACAGGATAGCTTTGACTTTTATGCTATACACTGCTATTCGGTGTATTTCTGCGCCCTACTTTTCACTAGTATATCCTGCTTGGCTCTGGGGTCGCCAGATTTGGCACGTTAGTCTGAGCTATCTTGCGTTCGGTTTCGTTACGTTTGGTTGATTTAGGATAGGATAGATTTGACTCTTGGGATATA
>NW_016958453.1:0-2226 GCF_001483705.2 Eufriesea mexicana
TGTATGTTTGAATGGACGTACGGTTGGTGGTATTGACATATTTATGGATGTGCGTGGGGATGTCTGTCTGGATATATGGATGGATGGATGTATAAATTTTTGGACGGTTGTACGGATGGATGGATGGACGCATGGATGTATGTATGGATGTATGAATGCATGTATGGTTGTATGTATGGATGAATGTTCGGATGTATGTATGGATGTATGTACCGATGGATGGTCGTATGGATATATGTATGGATGGATGGATGTGTAAACGGATGTATGTATCGATGTATCGATACCTGTTTGTAAGTTTATGTGTATTAATGTTTGTATGTATGTATGTATTGATGTATGCATGAATGTGTGTAGTTATGAATGTATGGATGTATGTAATGGATGTATGTATGGATGTACGTATGGATGTATGGATGTATTGATGGATGGCTGTATGGATGGGTGGGCGTATATTGTACGGATGGATGGATGGACGCATGGATGTATGTATGGATGTATGCATGTATGTATGGTTGTATGTATGGATGTACTTTCTTTGGATCTATGGATGTATGCACGGGTGTTTGTATGGATGCATTTATTGATATATGGGAGGATGGATGTATGGATGGTTGTGTGGATATATGGATGTATGAATCTATGGATTTATGTATGCACGTATGTATGTATGCATGGATGTATATGTGTATGGATGTATGGATGTCTCAATGTAGCGATGGGCGGATGTATGTATGTTCGAATGGATGGATTTACTGACGTACATATGTATGGATGCATGTATGTGTTGATGAATGCACGGATGCATGTATGGACGTAGTTATGGTAGTGCGTATAGATGTATGTACGAATGTATGAATGGACGTATGTATGGGTGCATGAATGGAATTATGTATGGATGCAGGTATGGATTCATGTATGGATGTATGTATGGATGAACGTATGGGTGGATGTATGTTTATATTCATGGATGTGCGAAGGGATGTATGTACGGATGTACGCATGGATGGATTAATGGATGAATGGATGTATGGATGGATGTATGGATGGGTGTATGGATGGATGGATGGATGCATGGATGTATGGAAGGATGGATGTATGTATGAGTGGAAGTATGGATGGGTGGATATATGGATGGAAGGTAGTCTGGTTGGATGCATTTATGGATCTATGTATGTATGGAACTATGGATGAATGAATGGATGGATATATGGATATATTCATGCATGTGCTAAGGGTTGCATGTACGGATATATGGACGGATGTATGAATGGATGTGTGGATGGATGGATTGATGGACGCATGGATAGATATCTGTATGGAAGGATGTATGTGCGGATGGATGGATGCATGTATGTATGTATGTATGGTTGTATGTATGGATGTGTGTATGGGTGTATGTATGGATGCATGTATGGGTATATGTATGGATGTATGTATGTATGGATGGATGCATGGATGTATGTATGAATGGACTTATGGATGGTTGTATGCATATGTTTATGCATATGCGTGGGCATGTATGTCAGGATATATGAATGGATGGATGAATGGATTTTTGCAAGGATATACGTATGTATAGATGGATGGATGGATTTATGGATTGATGGATGTATGGATGGATGGATATACGGATGGTTTTGCTTGGGTGGAGCGTGTACGGATGCGTGGATGTACAGATGTATGTATGTATATATGAATGGAAGTAAGGAATAATTTAGTTGTGAATGGAAGAATGTATGGATGTATGGATGGATGGATGTATGTATGTGTGGAAAGGAGGATGTAAAGATGGATGTATGTATGGATGAATGGTTGTGTGGATGGATGCATGTATGGATGGATTGAGGTATGGATGGACGTATGTACGTATGTATGAATGTATTGATGTATATATGTACGGATGTATGGATTTATAGATGTGTGGTTGTGTGGGTGTATGAATGTATGGATGTATGGATGTATGGATGGATTGAGGTATGGAAAGAAGGATGTATGGATGGATGTATGTATGGATGAATGGTTGTGTGGATGGATGGATGTATGGATCTATTGATGTATGGATGGACGGATGTACGGAAGTATGAATGTATGGATGTATGGCTGCCTGCATGTATGGGTGCATGGATGGATGGATGTATCGAATGATGGACGTACGAATGCATGCATTTATGGAAGTATGGACGTGGGGATGTATGGATGAATGTATGTATGGATGGATGGATG
>NW_016958454.1:0-697 GCF_001483705.2 Eufriesea mexicana
GTGGAGCAATGCAGTGCACAGATATCGACCGAATAGCAGTTTATAGTTCAAAAGTCAAAGCTATGCTAACCAACCCTATGCAAGCGTAGTGTGTTCAAACGCAACGTGACATAACCTAACGTGCCGAGAAGACTATTGCTGCACTCCCCAGCGCCAAGCAGTGCATATTAGAGGATGGTAGAACGCAGAGATCCACATAACGGCAGAGTATGGTACGAAAGTCAATTGTATCCCAACCTAACCCAAACAAGCCTATCCCAACCAAACGTAATCAAACCCAACCTAACGTGCCGCTAACAGTAAAGCTGGCCTCCGCAGGGACAAGCAGAGCATAATAGAGGAGAGTAGGAAGCAGGAATCCTTGAAATCTCAGTGTTCAGCAGCTAGGTCGATGATTTCCAACCCTAACCACGGCAAACGTAACATAACCGTACGTAACATAAATAAACCTAACGTGCCGAAAGCACTATTACCGGCCTCCCCAGAGCCAAGCAGAGCATATTAGAGCACAGTAGCCCGTGGGAATCCACCGAATGGCAGCGCATACCACGAAAGTAGGATCTAACCGAACACGAACCAAACAATCGTAACGTAGCCAAACGTATCCTATCTCAACGTAATGGACCGAGACCGCTATTTCTGGTCTCCCCAGAGACGAGCAGAACGTATTAGAGCTCAGTAGAGTGCAGAAATCCAC
>NW_016958455.1:0-422 GCF_001483705.2 Eufriesea mexicana
TGGATAATTAAATTATATTGACGTTTTCATCTAATATCGTTGTGTGCTAACTTTCTTGCATAACTAAGGAGGAAAGATTATATTTGCGTGCAATACCAGTTGCAGTGCTATTGAATCTGGCTGGAAGATTCAGTTTGATTGATATTTTCGATTAATACTGTGGTGATCTAACTTTCTTGCATAAATAAAGTGGAAAGATTCTATTGGCGTGCTATAGCCATTGCAATGGAAGAGAATCTGTCTGGAAATTACAATTTTACTCACATATACGACTATTGTCGCGGTGAGCTATCTTTCTTGCATAAATAAAGTGGAAAGATTCTATTGGCGTGCTATAGCCATTGCAATGGAAGAGAATCTGTCTGGAAATTACAATTTTACTCACATATACGACTATTGTCGTGATGAGCTAACTTTCTTGC
>NW_016958456.1:0-927 GCF_001483705.2 Eufriesea mexicana
AGTTAAATGATCATGATCTGATTTGCCCTTACCACTAAACATTTTATTTAATATCACAGATTCCTCGTCATCTTTCTCTACTTCTTCACCAAATGATAAAAGATTGAAGTCTCTGTAACAAAATTTTTCATTACAAAGAATAATACTATCAGGCCTAAATTCTGCAAACATATATGATTTTTACTTTACCACTGCTGTTTTAGTTTTTGAACTGTCCTTTACTTCTGCACTTTTCTGTACAATTATTCTTGATATAATAACAGAAAATGGATTGTTCAATATTTTAGTTTTTATCAATCTTGGAGGATAAAGTAGTCCATCATTTTACAAAAAAGGAGGAAATATTATACTGATATCAATTCTTGTTCTATTTTCTTGTAAACGTTAAATTTACCTCATCGACAAGTGCTTCTTCACGTTTAAACATGTAATATATAGATACTCCAGTAACTTTACCAAAGATTGTATGTTTATTCTGCAATTCTGGTGTAGATCTAAAAATAAAGAAGAATTGGGAACTATTGTCATCTTTTCCAGCATAAGCCATAGCAATTAAAAAGCAATTAAATCTCATGGACGAAAACGTAATCTTGTATAAAATTTGTCCTAAAACACATATATCCAATAATTATTTTTCAATAAAAAGGCAATTCATTTTATTTTTAAATATAGTCTCACCTTAAATGGTTCTCCATATATTTTACCACCTTCTCCTGTACCTGTGGGGTCACCACCTTGCGTATGAAATATAAGGTCATGGTAATAACCTTCCACACATAATTGTATAAAATTTTTACATATCTTTGGGGCTTCTTTTGCTTGTAATTCTAACTCAATATCACCAACAGTTGTTTTCATTGTAATCTAGTTATGACAAATATATTAGCTTTATTAATGTAAAATACTTTTAAAATCAAATTTATCGAA
>NW_016958457.1:0-546 GCF_001483705.2 Eufriesea mexicana
ATAGAATTGCAATGGCCATAGCTGGCCAATAGCATCTTTCCTCCGTATTTATGCAAGAAAGTTCCCTCACCACGATATGAGTCGTAAATGTCAATAAAGATGAATTTTCGCGGCAGATTCTATAGCATTGTAATGGCTACAGCACGGCAATAGTATCTTTCCTCCTTATTTATACAAGAAAGTTAGCTCACTATGTTATTCGTCGAAAATGTTAATAAGATTGAATTTTTCAGTTTGATTCTATAGTATTGCATTGGCCATGGCTGGCCAATAGTATCTTTCCTCCGTATTTAGGCAAGAAAGATACATCACCACGATATTATTCGAAAATGTCAATAAAGCTGAATATTCGCGGCAGATACTATATCATTGCAATGGCTATAGCTCGCCAGTAGAATCTTTCCTCCTTGCACAAGCAAGGACGTCAGCTCACCGCGATATCAGTCGAAAATGTCAATAAAACTGAGTTTTCCATCCGGCTACTATAGAATTGCAATGGCCATAGCCGGCCAATAGAATCTATCCTCCTTATTTATGCACGAAAGT
>NW_016958457.1:582-951 GCF_001483705.2 Eufriesea mexicana
TAAAATTGAATTTTCGTGGTAGATTCTATAGCATTGTAATGGCTACAGCACGGCAATAGTATCTTTCATGCTTATTTATACAAGAAAGTTAGCTCACCACGATATTAGTCCAAAATGTCAATAAAATTGCATTTTCCAGCCAGATTCAGTAGCAGTGCAATGGGTATAGAACGCCAATTGTATCTTTCCTCCTTATTTACACAAGAAGGTTAGCTCACCACGATATTTGCCGAAAATCTCAATAAAATTGAATTTAGCAGCCAGATTCTGTTGCACTGCGAGGGCTACACCGTGCCAATAGAATCCTTCCTCCTTATTTATGCAAGGATGACAGCTCACCACGAAATTGGTCGAAAATGTCAATAAAAT
>NW_016958458.1:0-730 GCF_001483705.2 Eufriesea mexicana
AATTTAGCCCTAATAGTATTGTTTTTTGTAATGAAAAATTTTGTTTCAGAGATATCAATGTTTTATCATTTGGTGAAGATGCAGAGCAAGATGACGAATCTGCAATATTAAATATAAAGTTTAGTGGTAAGGGCAAATCAGTTTATTAGTTTGACTGATTCGAAATAAAGCTCACAACCAGCTGTTGAACCACCTGGACCTCCAAATAAGAAAAGGAAAAAGGACTGTAATAGCGATTGGGAAAGTGACGATGAAGTATAAACTTAAGAAGAATTAGAAGTTATAAAGAAAGAGAAAGAGTTAGTTTATTGTTTACATTATAACTATGTTATAGAAAGTAGGATTTTTCATTGACTGTCTTATATTTATATTTTCCAAGTAATGAAGGAAAGTATAAAAAATAAATTCAGAGATATAGAAAAAGAACCGAAGAATTATGTTGTTAATTTTTAACGTGTATATGTGAAACTTCCAAAGTGAATAAAAGGTACCTAAGTATATAACCATCGTAGTTTCATTTTCTTTTTACCAAGAACAAAATCACTCACTTTCATCTGTGACTTAATGTTCGTCTATATCATCAACTTTTATATTTGCATCGTGAAGACACAGCCTTAGCGAGCCTTCTAATATAAATCTGGATATGAATTCATTGTTATTTAATTCGTTATTGGTGATTATTGCATAGAGTGTTTGAACCATTGCCAAAAATACTAATGGTTTGTCTTTC
>NW_016958459.1:0-276 GCF_001483705.2 Eufriesea mexicana
TGCTACAGAATCTGTCTGGAATGAAGAATTTTATTGACATTTTTTTGCTAATATCTTTGTGAGGTTACTTTGTTGCATATATAAGGTGGAAGGATTCTATTGGCGTGCTATAGCCATTGCAATGCTATAGGATCTGGCTGGAAAATTCAATTTCAGTGACAATTTCAACTAATATAGTGTTGAGCTGACTCTCTTGTCTGAATAAGGAGGAATGATCCTATTGGCGCGCTATAGACATTGCAATGCAATTCAATCTGGCTGAAAAATTTTATTTTA
>NW_016958460.1:0-648 GCF_001483705.2 Eufriesea mexicana
GTAGGGTCAGGTCAAGTCAGGGCAGGCTAGGACATTCCAGGTTGGTCAGGTTAGGTCAGGTCATGTCAGGTAAAGTCAGGTCAGGCCAGGATAGGTCAGGTCAGGTCAGGTCAGTTCAGGAAAGGGCAGGTCAGGACATACCGTGTCGGGTCATGCTAGGTCAGGTCATGTCAGGTGAAGTCACTTCAGGACAAGTCAGGAGAGGACAGGTTCGTTCAGGTCAGGCCAGGATAGGTTAGGTCACTTCACGCCAGGCCACGTCAGGCCAGGTAAGGTCAGGTGAAGTCAGGTCAGGTCAGGACAGGTCAGGTCAGTTCAGGTTAGATTATGTTAGGTTATGTTAGGTTAGGTTTGCTTGCGAGAGGTTTGGTAAACTTAGGTTAGGTTTGATTAGGTTAGGTTAGGATTGGTTGCGTTAGGCTTTGTTAGGTTAGGTTAAGCTATGTTAGCTAGGTTTGGTTAGGTCATGTTAGGTTAGGTTTCGCTATGTTAGGTTAGGAAAAGTTTGCGTAGGTTTGATCTGGTTATGTTAGATTTGCTAAATCTTGGGTAGGTTTGGCTAGGATAGGTTTTCAAAGTTAGGACATGTTAGCTTAGGTTAGGTTAGGTTAGGTTAAGTCAGATTAGGTCAGGTCTCATCAGGTCCGG
>NW_016958461.1:0-700 GCF_001483705.2 Eufriesea mexicana
ACCCAACAAAAAATTAAATTGCCCGGACCGCGATTGCTCGCATACCCAGGGTCAAGCAGAGTAGAGCAATTAAGAACGCTGAAATCCACCGGGTGGCAGTGTGTGTTACGGAAGTGGAGGATATCCGAACCTAACCAGGTGAAACCTAACCGAAACAAACGCAGCATAACTGAGCGTAGCTTGCCGCGACCACTGCAGCAGGCATCCCCAGGGCAATGCAGAATACTGCAGAGCACAGTATATCACAGAAGTCCACCGAATAACAGTGTATAGCACGAAAGCCAAAGCTATCCTGACGAAACCTATAGCAACCAAACCTAACCATGCATAAACTAACAAAAAGCAACGTTCCCCGACCACTATTGCTTGCCTCACCGGAGTCGAGCAGTGTGCAGTAGAGCAACGTAGGGCGCAGGAACCCACCGAATACATGTGTAAAGCACAAAAGTCAAAGAAATTCTGACCAAGCCTTCCAAACCTACCCTAACCAAACGTAACATAACTCAACTTAACCTACCGATACCACTATTGCTGGCCTCCCCAGAGCCAAGCAGGATATACTAGAGCACAGTAGTTCGCAGTAATACTCCGCATTCCAGTGAATAGCACAAAAGTCGAAGATATCCTAACATAACCTGACCTAACCTGACCAAACCGCACGTAGCGTAACTCTAAAAAGCTTGCCGCGGTCACTGCTGCC
>NW_016958462.1:0-253 GCF_001483705.2 Eufriesea mexicana
TGTTTTTAGGCTATGCCTGGTTATACCTTATTTTTCTAGGTTAGGTTTGTGTGGCATTGACTCTTCCCATATACATTGAAATACTGTTGACTTCTCAGTTCAACTGTCCATTAATGTGCCCCGCTTGACTCTGTGGAAGCCTGCAAGAGTGCTCGCGGCACATTGGAGTGAGATATGTTAGGTTCGGTTGTATTTCGTTTGGTTAGGTTAGGAGATGATATCTTTGACTTTAGTGCTATATTCTGCTATTAGG
>NW_016958463.1:0-279 GCF_001483705.2 Eufriesea mexicana
GTTAGGTCACCATTGGTTACGTTAGATTATGTTACGTTTGGATAGGTTGGGTAAAGTTAGGTTTGGATAGGCTAGGTTATGTTGTGTTAGCTCAGGTTAGGTTAGGTTACGTTAGGATAGGTTCGCGTTGGCAAAGTTTGGTTAGGTAGGCTACGTTAGGTTTTGTGAGATTAGGATAGGTTAGGTTAGGTTGCGTTGGGTTAGGTTAGGTTAGGTTAGGTTAGGTGATGTCGGATTAGGATAGGGTTGGTTAGGTTAGGTCGGGTTAGGTTAGGTCGG
>NW_016958464.1:0-523 GCF_001483705.2 Eufriesea mexicana
TAGTTAGGTTAGGTTAGGCTATGTTACGCTATGTTGGGTGTGTTAAATTTCTGTCAGGATAGGTTAAGTTAGGCTTTGTGCAGTTGGACTAGGTTAGGTTAGGTCGGGTTAGGTTAGGTTAGGTTAGGTTAGGTTAGGTTAGGTTGTGTCAGGTTAGGTTAGGTTTGGTTAGGGTTGGTTGGGTTAGGTCGGTGTTCGGTTAGATTGGGTTAGGTTGTGTTAGGTTAGGTTAGGTTACGTTAGGTTACGATAGGATATGTTCGGATAGGTAATGTTTGGTTAGGTAGGTTACGATAGGTTTTGTGAGATTAGGTTAGGTTAGGTTACGATGGGTTAGGTTAGGTTAAGTTAGGTTAGGTTATGTTAGGTTAGGTTGTGTTAGGTTAGGTTAGGTTACGTTATGTTAGGATAGGTTCGGATAGGTAAAATTCGTTAGGTACGTTACGTTAGGTTTTGTATTGTTAGGTTAGGTTTGGTTAGGTTAGGGTATGTTGCGTTAGCTTAGGTTAGGTTAGGTTAGGTC
>NW_016958465.1:0-405 GCF_001483705.2 Eufriesea mexicana
ATGCACGGATGTGTGGATGTATGGACGTATGGATGTATGGACGTGTGGAAGTATTGATTTATGTTTGAGTGGATGTATTTATGGTTGTTTGGGTGGATGGATGGATGGATGGATGGAAGTATGAACGGACGTATGTATGGATGTATTGACACCTGTATGGAAGGGTATATGCATTAATGTTTGTATGA
Organism: Eufriesea mexicana; assembly: GCF_001483705.2. Lineage (NCBI taxonomy): Eukaryota > Metazoa > Arthropoda > Insecta > Hymenoptera > Apidae > Eufriesea > Eufriesea mexicana. The sequence continues at coordinate 189 of NW_016958465.1, forward strand.
ACGTGTGTATTGATGTATGAATGGATGTGTGTATTTATGAATGTAGCGATGTATGTATGGTTGTATGTATGGATGTATGTATGGATGTATGTATGTATTGATGGATGGATGTAAGGATGGGTGGGTGTATGGGTGGATGAATGTGCGGATGGGTGCATGTATGCTTAAATGGATGTATGGAACGGTGGGTGTATGGACGGATGGACGTATGGATGGA
>NW_016958466.1:0-593 GCF_001483705.2 Eufriesea mexicana
ACAGCGCCATACGCTGATATCCTTTGGATTCCTGTGCTCTACATTGCTCTACTATACATTGCTTGAATCTGGGGATGCCAGCAATAGTGATCTCGCCAAGTTAGGTTGAGATAGGCTGCGTTTGTTCGGGTTTCGTTGGAGATAGTTAGGCTTGAGCAGATTCGAGTTTTCCGCTGTACACTAAGATTCAGCCGATTTCTGCTCTCTAATCTCCTCTAATATGTTCTGCTTGTAACAGGGGATGTCAAGAATAGTAGTCTCGGCTCCGTAAGTCCTGTTAATCTACGTTTGGTTAGGTTATGTTGGGTAGCGTTCGGTTGTGATGTATTTGACTCTTGTGCTCTACGCTCCTATCTGGTGGCTCTTTGAGCTCTACTGTGCTCCAGTTTATTGCGCTTGCCTCCGGGGAGGCCAGGAGCATTGATTTCGGCACGTTCTTTCGAGCTAAGCTACGTTAGGGTTGGCTAGGTCAAGTTAAGATATCTTCGACTTTTGAGCTATTCACTGTAAAGCGGTGGATCTCTGCGGACTATGCTCTAGTACATTCTGCTTGTCGCTGTGGAGGCCTGCAATAGTGGTCCTGTCATGGCAGG
>NW_016958467.1:0-563 GCF_001483705.2 Eufriesea mexicana
CATCGCAATGGCTATAGCATGCCAATATAATATTTCCTCTTTATTTATGCAACAAAGGTTGCTCACCACGATATTTGTCGAAAATGTCTGTAAAATTGAATTTTCCAGCGAGATACCAGAGCATTGCAATGGTTGTATCCCGCCAAAAGTATCTCTCCTCCTTATTTATGCAAGAAAAGTAGCGCACCACAATATTATTCCAAAATGTCAATAAAATTAGATTTTCCACCCAGTTTCTATAGCATTGCAATGCCTATAGCACGCCAAAGCACGCCAATGGAATCTTTCCTCCTTATTTATGCAAGAAAGTTAACTCACCACGATATTAGACGAAACAGTCAATAAAATTGAACCTTCCAGCCAGATTCTAGAGCATTCCAATGGCTATAGCATGCCAAAAGGGCCTTTCCTCCATACTTATAACCTGGAAGATAGCTCACCACGATATAAGTCGAAAATGTGAATAAAATTGTAATTTCCTACCCGATTCTGCAGCATTGCAGTGGCTAGAGCACGCAAAAAGTATCTTTCCACCTTACGTATGCAAGGAAGTTGGCTCACCG
>NW_016958468.1:0-534 GCF_001483705.2 Eufriesea mexicana
GCGTCCCCAGATTCAAGCGGAATATGATAGAGCACATTAGAGCACAGAAATCCATAGAATATCTGTGTTGAGCACAAGATTCAACGCTATCCTAACCTAAACCTACCCAACCTAACCTAACCGAACGTAACCTAACATATCCTTACGTGCCGCAAGTATTGTTGGCCACAACAGAGTCCAGCAAAGAACATTAGAGGAGAGTAGAGCGTAGAAGTCCACAGAAACGTGTTGTACACCAGAAAACACGAAGCCATACATACCTAGCAAAGGCTGACACAACATAACAGTACGTACCTTAACTTAACCTAATGAACTGAGAGCAGCGCTACCGGCTTCCCCAGAGCCAAGCAGAACATAATAGAGCACAGTGGAGCCCAGAAGTCCACAGCATTACAGTGTACAGGAAAGAAATCAATGATATCCTAGCCTAACCCAATTAAACCTAGCCAAACCGATCGTAACCTAACATACCCGACAGAGCCACAGCCACTATTTCTGGGCTCCGCAGAGCAAAGAAAAGCATATTGTAGCAGA
>NW_016958469.1:0-1401 GCF_001483705.2 Eufriesea mexicana
ATGTACGGTTGTATGGACGTATGAATGGACGGATGGATGTATGGATATATGGATGTATGAATGTATGTATGTATGGATGCATCGAATGATGGACGTACGAATGGATGCATTTATGGAAGTATGGATGTGGGGATGTATGGATGAATGTATGTATGGATGGATCTATGGATGGATGGATGTATGAACGTATGTATGGATATATGTATGGATGTATGCATGGTTGAATGGGTGTACGGATGGATGGATTTATGTATGTATGGTCGTATGGATGTACGAATGTACGGATGTACGGATGTATGGATTTATGGACGGACGGATGGATGTATGTATGGAAGGGTGTATGGATGTATGTATGTCTGGACGTATATATGTATGGGTGTATGGGTGGGTGGATTTCTGCACGCGTGGACGTATGGATGGATGAATGTGTGGAAAGGTGGATGTATGGATGGACGTTTGTGTGGATGAATGTTTGTTTGGATTGATGGATGTATTGATGGATTGAAGTATGGATGGACGGATGTACGGAAGTATGAATTTACGGATCTATGGCTGTCTGCATGTATGGATGTATGGATGGATGGACGTTTCTATGTATGGATGTATGAATGTATGGACGTATTTGCGTTACGGATGTACGGATGTATGTATGAATGGGTGTATGTATGTAAGAATATATGGTTGTACGGAGGCATGGTTGTTTGGATGTGTGGGTGGACGAATGGATGCGTGAATGGACGGAAGAATGGATGTATGTATGGATGCTTGTATGGATGAATGTATGGATGGATGTATGGATGGATGCATGCATGGATGTGTGTATGGATGCATTTGCGATACGGATGAATGTACGGATGAGTGTATGGGGATATGCATGGATGTATGGATGGATGTTTGTATGGATGGATGAATGTATTGTTGGATGGATTTGTGGATGGGTGGATGGGTGGATGTATGTATGGACGTATGCATGGATGTATGTATTGATGCATTAACGGGCGTATCCTTGGATGTATGTATGGATGAGTGTATGAGGGTATGCATGGTTGTATGGATGTACGTATGGATAGATGAGTGCATGGATGGCTGGATTTATGGATGTATGGATGTGTGGATGTATGGATGTTCGTATGGATGAATGTACTGGTGTATGTATGGATGTATGTATTGTTGTCTGTATGGATGCATGTATGGATGGATGGATGGGTGGATGGATGTATGGATGGATGGATGTATGGATCGATGGATGTATGGATCGATGGATGTATGGATGGTTGGATGTATGAGTGGATGGATGTATGAAAGTCTTGATATGTGGATGTGTGGATGTATGAATGCATGTATGGATGGATGTATGGATGGATAGATGTATGGATCGATCGATGTATGGATGGGTCATTG
>NW_016958470.1:0-235 GCF_001483705.2 Eufriesea mexicana
GTTAGGCTTGGTTACATTAGGAGAGGATAGCTCAGACTTTTGTGCTATGCGCTGCTTTCCGGTGCACTCCTACGCTCTACTGTGCTCTGATTCGCTCTGCCTGGATCTGGGGGGCCAGAAATAGTGGCCTGGTCTCATTAGGTATAGACAGCCTACGCTTGGTTAGGACACGTCAGGCCAGGTAGGGTTGAAGTACCTTTGACATTTGTGCTATTCGCAGCTGTTTGGTAGCATC
>NW_016958471.1:0-992 GCF_001483705.2 Eufriesea mexicana
ACACTAATGCTGGCACTCGCAGCGTCGAACACAGTATAGTAGAGCACAGTGGAGCGCAGAAATACACAGAATGCAGTACATAGCACAAAGGTCAAAGCTCTCACATACTAACCTAACCAAACGCAACCTAACCAAACGCCGCCTAACTCAACCTAACGTGCCTAGACCGTTATTGCTGGCCTCCTCAGATTCGAGCAGATCATATTAGAGCACAGTAAAGCGCAGAAGTCCTCCGTATAGCTGTGTATAGCACTGAAGTCAAAGCGATCCTAAACGATCCTAACCAAACGTAAAATTACCAAGCGTAGCCTAACAAAATCTGTCGTGCCATGACCAATATTGCTCACCTCCACAGAGTCGAGCAGAGTATCGTAGAGAACAGTAGAGTGCAGAAAGCCGCCAAACAGCAATGTACACAAAAGAGACAAATATACCCTGACCAAACCAGGACAAACCTAACGTAACCAAGCGGAGAATAACTAACACTGACGTGCCGCGACCACCATAGCTGGCTTCCCCTGAGGCAAACAGAATATGGTAGAGCACAGTAGAGCACAGCAGTCCATATAATATCAGTGTTGAGCATATATGTCGAAGCTATCCTAACTTATCCCCACCTATCCTAACCTAACCAAACGTAATCTAACTCCACCTGTCGAGCCGCGACCAGTATTGCTGTCCTCCGCAGAGCCAAGCAGAGCATAATGTAGGAGAGTGGTGCGCAGACAGCCATAGAAACGTAGTGTATACCAGAAAAATCGAAGCTACACAAACCAAACCATAGCTACCGTCACCTACCCAAACTTATCCTATTTCAAGCTAACGTGTTGAGAACACGACTACAGGCTTCCCCATAGCCAAGCAGAATATACTGCAGCAGAGTAGAGGGCACAAGCCCGCCGAATAGAGGTGTATATCATAAAAGTGAAAGCCATTCTCTCCTAGCCTTACCAAACGTAACAATACCAAACGTTGTCCGTCGCAACCCAAAG
>NW_016958472.1:0-210 GCF_001483705.2 Eufriesea mexicana
ACATCCATCCAAACATCCATACATCCACACATCCATACATCCATCCATAGATTAATACATACACCCTCACATACAACCATACATACATCGATACATACATCATTACATACATCCTTACATACATCCATACAAACATCCATACATACATCCATACATACATCTATACTTACATACATACATACATCCGTCCATACATCAATATATCCATAC
>NW_016958473.1:0-3721 GCF_001483705.2 Eufriesea mexicana
AAATTGCTTTGACTTTTGTGCTGTACACTGTTACTCGGTCGACTTTTGCGCTCTACTGTGCTCATATATGTCCAGCTTGGCGCTGTGAAGGCCAGCAATAGTGACCTTGGCACGTTTTGCTGACTCCGGTTACGTTCAGTTATGTTGGGTTGGGCAAAGTTTGGTCGGGGTAGCTTTAACTTTTATGCAGTACACTGCTGTTCGGCGGATTTCTGAGCTCTACTGTGCCCTAGTATGTCCTGCTTGGCCCTGTGGAGGGCAGCAATAGCGGTCTCGGCACATGAAGTTGAGGCAGGCTGTCTGTGGTTATGTTCTGTTTGTTTGGGTTAGGCTCGTGTAGCTTTCACTTTTCCGATATACACAGTGATTATATGCATTTCAGCAATCTCCCCTTCACTAGCGTGTTCCGCTTGAATCTGGGGAGACCAGCAATTGTGGTCGCGGCAAGTTATGTTGAGTTGCGAATCGTTTGGTTATGTTACGGTTGGTCAGGTTTGAAGAGGGTAGCTTTGACCTTCCTGCTGTAGTCTCCGATGAGGTGGACTTCTGAGTACTACAGTGCTGTAATGTTTCCGGCTCGGCTCTGGGAAGGACAGAAATTGCGGTCTGGGCATGTTAAGTTGATTAAGGTCACGTTCGGTTTGCTTGGTTTATGCTAAGTTTGGAAACGATAGCTTAAACTCTTGTCCTGCATGCTGCCGTTAGGTGGATTTCTGGGCTCCACAGTGCTCCAGTGTGACCTGCTGGTGTCTGGGTGGGCAGCATTGGCAGTCTCGGCACGTTACGTTGTGTTACGCTATGTTTGGCTGTGTTCCGTTTTGTGCGGGATAGGTTTGGGTAGCTTAGACTGTTCTGATGTACACTACGTTTCCGTGGATCTCTGCGGTCTACTCTCCGCTAAAGTGTTCTGCCTGGCTCTGAGGAGGCCAGCAATGGTGCTCGCGGCACGTTACGTTCAGCACGTTTACGCTTGGTTATGTCACGGTTGCCTATGTTAGGAGAGGATTGCCTTGACTTTAGTGCAATATTCAGCTACAATGTGGATTCCTGCGCCCTGCAGTGCTCTAGTACCTTCAGCTTCGCTCTGGGAAGGCCAGCAATAGTGATCTCGGCTCGCTATGCTTGGTCGGGTTACGTTCGGTTAGGTTGGGTTAGGCTAAGCTTGATCAGGATAGCTTTAGCTTTCTCGCTGTACACTGCAATTCGGTGGACTTCAGGACTCTACTGTGCTTCAGTATTTACTGCTCGCCTTGGCGGTGGACAGCAATGGCGGTCTCGGCACGTTGGGTTGTGTTAGGCTACGCTTGGCTATGACCTGTTGGTGTGGGATAGGTGTTGGTATGTTTGACTCTTCTTATATACACTGCCATTCTATGGATTTCTATGTTCTACTGCCCACTAGTGTGCTCTGCGTGGCTCTGGGAGACAAGCAATAGTGTTTGCGGCATATTAGGTTGAGTTACTTTACTTTCGGTTATGTTACGGATTGTTAGGTTGGGTGAGGGTCGCTTTGACTTTATTGCTATAGTCTGCCATTAGGTGGATATCTGCGCCTTCCAGTGCTTCAATATATGCAGCTCAGGCTTGGGAAGGCCAGCAATGGTGACTTCGCCACGTGATGTTGTGTCAGGTTACGTTCGGTTGGGCTGGGTTATTCTATGTTTGGTTAGGCTAGCTTAAACATTTTTGTTATACACTGCTTATCGGTTGATTTCTGCACCCTGCTTTGCCCTAGTATGTCCTGCTTGGCTCTGGAGCTGGCAGCAATCGCGGTCTCGGCACGTTAGTTGGAGCAACGCCATGTTTGCTTATGTTCCGTTGGTTTGGGAAAGGCCTGAGTGGCACTGACTTATTTGATAGGCACAGCGATTCTATGGAATTTTGCGTTCTCCACTCCACTGTTGTGTTCTGCTTGACTCTGGGGAGCCTGGCGGTAGTGGTCGCGGCGCGTTATGTTGAGTTGGGCTGCGTTTGGCAATGTTACGATTGCTCAGGTTTGGAGGGGGTGGCTTTCATTTTAATGCTGCAGTCTGCTATTAGGACTTCTGAGCACCACAGTGCTGTAATATTTTCAGCTTGGCTCTCGGAAGGACAGAAATAGTTGTCTAGGCACGTTATGTTGAGTCAGGTCTCGAAAGGTTAGGTTGTGTTAGGCTAGGTTTGGAAAGGATAGCTTTAACTTTTGTTCTGCACACTGCCGTTAGGTGGAATTCTGCGGCCCACGGTGCTCTAGTATGAGCAGCTTGACACTGTACAGGTCAGCAATGCCGGTCTCGGCACTCGAGGTTGAGATAAATTACTTACGTTCACGGTACGCTTGGCCAGGTTAGGAAAGGTTATCTCCAACTATTGTGCTACACACAGACATTCGACGGATTACTGCGCACCAAATTGCTCTAATATGCTCTGCTTGCCCTTGGGTATGCTAGCAATAGTAGTCTCCGCGACTTATGTTTGGTTGGTCTGCGCTCGGTTAGGTTAGGCTAGGACATGTTAGATTAGGATATCTTCCACCCATGTGCTACACGCAGAAGTGCAGTGGCTTCTTGCGCTCTACTGTGCTCCAGTAAATTCTGCTTGGCTATGTCGTGCCAAGCAATAGTTGTCTCGGCGCATGAGGTTAAGTTATGTTACGTTTGCTTATATTACGTTTGAATAGGTTAGGATAGGATAAAGTCCAGTTTTGTGCTCTACATTGCTATTCGGTGGATTCCTGCGCCCTACATTGCGCTGCTATGTTCTGTTCGACTCTCGGGATTTGAGGAATAGTGGCCGTGGCACGATAGGTTGTGTCACATTACGTTTGGTTTGGTTAGGTTAGGATATGATTGGTTAGGGTAGCTACGACCTTCGTGCTATACGCAGTTACTAGGTGCATCCCTGCCCTGCACTGTTCTCTACCCTAATCTGCTAGACCCTGGGGGGTGAGCAACAACATTGGTCGCCGAATGTTATACTGTGCTTGTCTACAATAGGATACGCTACGTTAATTCGTGTTAGGATTGGATATCTTTCAAGATTCTGCTGTATACTGCGATCCGATGGATTTCTGCACCCTGGCCTTCTCTAATATGTTCTGTTTGGCTCTGTTGAGGACTGCAATGGTGGTGGTGGCACGATAGGTTCAGATTGGTTACGTTTGGTAAACCCTGGTCTTCTCTAATATGTTCTGCTTGGCTCTGTTGAGGACTGCAATGGTGGTGGTGGCACGATAGGTTCAGATTGGTTACGTTTGGTAATGTTAGGCTGCGTTTGGTTAGGCTGGGATAGCTATGACTTTTGTGCTAAGCACTGCAATTCTACGGACTCCAGCGCACTATTGTGCGCTATCACACTCTGCTAGTCTCCGGGGACGCCAAGAATAGCGTCGCGGCAAGTTACGTTTATTCATGCAACGTTTTGTTAGGCCAGGCATGGATATGTTTGGTCGTAATAGCTTTAACTGTTACGCTATACGCTGCTATTCTGTATATTTCAGCGTAGTACATAGCTCTGCTATACTCTGCTCCGCTCTAGTGATGCCAGCAATGATGATCTGGCACCCCATGTTGGGTTACGTTACGTACGTTTATTTTACGTTTGGTCAAGTTTGTAGTGGGCAGCTTTGACTATTTTGCCATACACTGCTATCCGGTGTATTTCTGCGCTATACATAGCACCACCCTGCTCTGCTCTGCTCGAAAACCGGGAGGGTAGTGATATTGGCCCTGGCACGTTAGGT